>NW_027505843.1:0-166685 GCF_021521415.1 Bidens hawaiensis
GCGGCCCGCGCCCGAAAAATCGCGCCCACGCGCCTGAAAAAGCGTCTGGAATGACCATGTACTGTCACGTCACCATAACTTCCTGCACGTCCTGACACAGTCAGAAGAAACCGTCGCACGACGTTTCAGCAGTTTGGACTGTTCTTATCCTTTCACCAACTCTTCGAATTTCAAAAATTTCAAAAAGATTCAAAAGTAAGCGGGAAAATACCCCTTACCTTGGCAACCAAGTAACTGTAAGACGGGTGCGGGTACAGTGTTAAGGCAAAACCCTTCACATACTTAGCACCTGCAGGGAATTGAAGCCAAGAATACCTCGGCAACCAAGTAACTATAAGACGGGTGCTGGTACAGTGTTAAGGCAAAACCCTTCACATACTTAGCACCCGCAGGGAATTGACGCCAGGAATACCTTGGCGACTAAGTAACTATAAGACGGGTGCGGGTACAGTGTCAAGGCAAAACCCTTCACATACTTAGCACCCGCAGGGAATTGACGCCAGGAATACCTTGGCGACCAAGTAACTATAAGACGGGTGCGGGTACAGTGTCAAGGCAAAACCCTTCACATATTTAGCACCCGCAGGGAATTGACGCCAGGAATACCTTGGAAGTAAAGTAACCGTAAGACGAGCGCGGGTACAGTGTTAAGGCAAAACCCTTCACATACCTAGCGCTCCGCAGGGAATTGAAACCAAGAAGGATCTTCCGGGCAATGCTTGCGGAAACGGGAATAACATCCCCGCATAGCAGGAATGTCGGGAACTACATTGTTTGAAGCTTCAAGATGGAATTGGTGGTTTTAACATAATTGATCACTATGTTCAAAACTACCAAAACCTCATGGAGAATCCACACAAGTAGGACTCAACACTCCTGACTTGCGAGGAGGTTACAGACCTACCCGCATCATACCCAAAGATCAAGCAGGAAAGTCGGGAATTTCTGCAAGTGACAAGGACTTCCGCGGGAAGAATCCCCATGGAAAACCTTAAAACTAAACCCTTTTCAAAACCCTTTGCTTAAGTCCAAAAGTTCACCTCACTTTATTAAACATTCATGAGAAGAACATTGGACTGGGGGGACTTGAAGAGGTAGGTCCCAGCAGAGCCCAGTTGGACCCGCAAGACTCACCTTGAAGAGAGACGTCTGCGCAGAAACCAACTGGATCCGCAGGACCCACCATGCTCAGAGACGTGACGTCCTTACGCGCAGTACGCAAGCTGTTCCCGCAGGAAATGCCTCCCAATGGTGAAGTACTCTGCCTGTTCCCGCAGCTGCGGATACAAGCCATCAGGGAAGGCCACTCGCGCAGCAAGGCTACACGCACAAGGCACTTAGCTCTCAATAATTCAGTTGTCACCTGAAGGAATGAGCAAAGCCGGGAACAATCCTGCACAAAGGCGGGAGGGGGAATACTCCCGCCCAAATAAGCCAGTCCGTACGATACGGGAAGATCTTTTGTACTGTACCTGACGAGGTATGGGCAAAAGATCTGACCAAAGATACGACAGCTCATTGACAACAGTATGGCGAGCAGCATGCTCTTGTACTGTATGTCACTATTAGCCGCTGCCTACTCACCAACTCCTGTCATACCACGTGCATAGCCGGCAGTTGGTGGAAAAGGAATAGTACACAGCAGGCCTGGTCACTGTCAGCCGCTGCCTACCCACCAACTACCAGCATGGCACGTGCGTAGGCCACAGTTGGTAGAACAGGAATACTATTCAGCCGGCTACACCTTCTTGGAAACCTACCTTCGGCTATAAATACCCCAAATGGTATGATCATCTCATCTTATCATATACTATCTCGTATCTTACATATTATACCTGATATCTGCTCTAGCAATCTCTTAATATATACTTACATTCAAGAGCAATCTAGTCTGATTCTCACGCCGGAGGGTGGTCACAAGGAGGAACCCCCCATTCTCAGTGACGAGCTCACGGTGTCTGTTTTGCAGGTTATCAGAAGAACCATCTTTGCCGGGTCTGACCCCTCGTGGGAAACATCTATCTAACCCCCAGATTATCCGTAATCCGCCGGGGGTCCATTAGTGTTTCTTCAAGTTAAAAGATCGTTACCAATATATCTAAATCTAGATTTATAAGTTTCATAACAAGTTCCGTACACTTCGCACCAGTGCAGATCAGTCCATATCCCGCGTACACCGTTGATGCCTGTCTCCACCGTCAAATTGATCGGATTTTCACCGCCGTAAGTGCTTACACACTCCCACACCGATGGAGTACAGAAGAATCAAAGATCAGGTTCCGGTTAAATTACCTCGATCTGCTCTTTAACACTACTGTTCACTTCATATATTGAATACAATGTGATATTGTAGGATAAGATTGGGGATCCTGTTAATCAAGACATTGAGAGCTTAAGTGGCAAAGCTCTTTTAGACGGTATTATTAGCATTATTTTTAATTCCATTCATAAATTTGTTCGTTTGTGGAATGTAATGTAATTTAGGGTTTGGTCTTGGTATTTGCAGTGCCTGCACCTTATGATAAAACTAAGTGGAAGATGAAGTAAGTCGTGGATTGCAGGATTCAATATTGTAGTTTAGCAATAATCTCATTTTGAGATTTTTTTTAATACTGTGGTAGGTCGATTGTGACGCTGGCGTTGACGTTTCTTACGAGCTCTCAAGCTATACTTATTGTCTGGTCTAAACGAGCGGGACGATATGAGTATAGTGTTACAACGGCTAACTTTTTGGTGAGGGGCTTGTGTTCTGGTTTTTCGGTATGTTTCGAAGAAGAATACGGTATTGAACTAGATTATTTTGAAATCAGGTTGAGGCTTTGAAATGTGCACTATCGCTTGTGGCGTTGACTAGAATATGGAGAACGGAAGGTGTGACTGATGATAACAGGTATCTTGTATTTTGCCTCTCACATAGTTTCGCTGCACCATGAAACTCATACTTGTTGAAACTTCAGTACAGTTTGATTTAGTAGTTTGTATCGTTCTACATTATTCAAATCTTTTATGATACAAGATTATTCAAAGATAGCATTTTTCTAATTGTACTTATCGTGATTTAGTCATGTGTACTGTCTTCATGTGATTTTTTACTGTTCTGGCTACGTTTGGATTGTTTTATCTAGGTTCCTCCGATTGTTGCATGTTCCTAGTGTACACATATAGATTTAGCAATTAATGGACCTATACTGCGTGAGGTACACATGTTTCTAAACAAATAGCATTCCACTTAAGTTATAAAATTTGAATAGACATGGCATTGCAGTATATTTTCCCACATGTCCGCTTAAATCTGAAGTCATTTGCATCTATAATCACTTGATGAGATAATAACTTTGAGCTTTAAATAATACAAGACAATTTTTGGTATGCAAGGGCATCTTTAGTATGTGAACAGCAGCAGGTTAGCACACATGAATCTGTTGACTTTGTGCATATTCTGTCCTCTTCCTTACACTTGTTCATCCAAACCATTCCTTACCTCCGCTTCAATTAAATTAACATCTTCATTAGAATTTGAGAATATTGTCATCAGTTTGCCTCAGAATATTTACAATAATTTTAATGACCAACTGGCAATGCACTAATGCGAGATCATCTGCATTTTATTTCCATCAAGATTACAAATGATATGATTCATTGTTTACCCTACTATTGCTTAATTGCCCCCTTAATTCTGTAATCTGGTGTCAGGTTGAGTACAACAGTGGATGAAGTTAGTGTTTATCCCATTCCTGCAGCACTTTACCTTGTCAAGAATTTGCTCCAGGTTGGTTTTAATTGTTGCTTACTCGACCTTATAAATTGTTTTTATTTTAACTGTATCTGATACATTCGTGTATTTGGCAGTACTATATCTTTGCGTATGTGGATGCTCCAGGGTATCAGATACTCAAAACCTGAATATTATCAGCACCGGTGTGTTGTACCGCATTATTCTCAAAAGAAGTATGTGTTTTTACCTTTTAGGATGAACCATAATCTCCTGCTACCATATGACACCTTGTTTATGATCAGCCAGAATGTTAATCTTGTATTACAAGTTTACAACTTACAATAACTTTGCACAGGTTAAGTGAAATCCAGTGGGCTGCTTTCATTTTACTTTGTGCGGGTTGCACAACAGCACAACTTAATCCTTCGTAAGTTCGATTGTCATCATCACAATGCTACAAGTTTCATGCTTGTATTGACTGTTATTTTCACTGTGTTTAACGTGTCAACAGTTCCGATCACGTTCTTCAGACTCCTTTTCTAGGTTGGATGATGGCCATTGTGAGTCCTTGTCCTTTTCATTTTATTCCTTCATATTGTCAATCAATTATTTTCTTTCAACTAATTATTTATTTGCAGATCATGGCACTTTTAAGTGGTTTTGCTGGCGTGTACACAGAGGTAAAGGATGTTTATTGTTTTATATAAATACTTGTAAGGCTCTCGGGTATTCATAACATCCTCAATTTTACAGGCTATAATAAAAAAACGGCCTTCGAGGAACATAAATGTGCAGAACTTTTGGTTATATGTGTTTGAATGATCTTCAACATCATTGCAATATTTGTCCAAGATTTTGATGCTGTTATGAACAAGTATGTTATGCTCTTTACTGCCTCTTTTTATTTGAAGATTTTGTTATCTCTAGTGTTTCCACTTTTGTCCACTTCTAGCTAAAAGCTTGACTCTCTTTTATGCAGGGGATTTTTTCATGGATATTCACCAATTATCGTGCTCATGATTATCAACCATGCACTAAGCGGGATTGCTGTATCGATGGTGATGAAGTATGCTGACAATATTGTGAAGGTAAGGCTTTTTTATTTTTTTATTTTTTATTTGTCCTTAATGCCAATTTTTTTCTTGGATGCGCTACATGACTGGTATTGGTCTTCAATGCAGGTTTATTCGACTTCTGTGGCAATGCTACTAACAGCAGTTGTTTCTGTATTCCTGTTTAATTTTCATCTATCCCTCGCTTTCTTCCTGGGGTCCACGTAAGTTGCTAATACTGCTTGCTTTCTGATGAATGAAATGGCTGTTGATTGGTTTATGTAGCTAACACGGGTTAATCTTCACAGTGTCGTTTCGGTTTCCATATATTTGCATTCCATTGGAAAGCTGCAGAGATGATGACATTCATTTTGTTTTTTTGTACAATCCTGCCTTGGATGCAGTCTTGCAATTTGATACCAATAGTCAGTCAGTTTTAGAACATATCTCTTATGATATACACATATATTGTGGATTGTCTAAATGCTTCAATATGTTTTAACTATTATCCGGACACATGATGTAAAGAACACCATATAAGTAAATGTAGAAGGTTGGATGTTTTTTGAATGTAACTCTTGATGGGTCAAAAATATGAGCGTGTTGCACAGGCAGGATAGCAGGTAAAACTTAAACCCGAACACGGATTGGGTATTTCATGGGTTTAGACTTTAGACTGATGAAACTTGTTTAACCTGAAATGTTGAAATTTTTTTCAAAAACGTGTATTTTAAAAATCAAATTAGGTTAATGGGTTGGTCAAAAAAAAAAAAAAAAAGGAAATAGGTTAATCCGCTATCCCTAATAGTGGTTTATGAGGAAGTGAAATATGTAATCCGTCATTGCAAAAAGCGGCTTATCTGACAAGCTCTAATCCGCCATTCCCAATAGCGAATTAGGAGGAAACCCATTTCACCCCATTAACCAGCGTTAGTTTTAACAAACCAAGTTAACCCAGTTAGTTTTTTAACAAACCAAACTAACTCCTTATCCTAGTGTTTTTAACTTACATTGAATTCTGAACAGTTTTATAAAAGTAGATTTTTATAAATTGAAATGTAAAGTACATGTGTTCGTCTCCTAGGTACAAGAGACTGTCATCCCTTGGATCCGGGTTGAGATTCAAGTTCATATTCAATTTTTTGGTTGACTTAGGGTGTGGGTGGAATGAGAGATTTGTGATATTTTGTTTAAAGTGCTTGAAGTAGTGTGGGATGAGAAATTATGATTTCGTGTAAAGTGTAGAAGAATACTATTTATAAAGAAAATATGTTTTTTTTTGTCTTAAGGTAAACTTTTAATTTTAGATTAAAAAAAATACATTATATTACACACACCAATATAACACACCAAAAAAAAAAAAAAAAGAAAACATTACAAACTATATTAAATATAATTTAACAAACTACTTATTAAAAATTAGAGTACACACTTAATTCTAGTTTACTTCTAATGACAGTCGTCGTTTGACCATTCAGAATCCGATGAGTGCTCTCCAAGATACGGGCCATGGTAGTAATCTGGTTCAACTTCTGTCGTCGTTTTCATAAACACTCTTCAGTACATCCGGGTCTTCTAACAAATCAGGGTTCAATTGGTCAAAAGTTAACTCCGGTGACGGTTGTTGTTTTGCTTTAGGCTGAGGAAAATCACATGATGCCTAAACAACCTCAAAAACATATAAGTAGTTACTCAAACAAAAGAAATATTGTATCATGAAACTAGATATATAAACACTTACACCATGTAGGATCCACGTCGTGCAAATCCAACGGTAGTAAATAGGAGCACGACATAGGTAACATAACACCTTGGATATGTCGTTTATTGGACTGCTAGCATATACAACGGTAGTAACTTGGGATGAACTGGGATTCCCCTCACTTTTGGTCGACCAAGAGGATGATGAATTCATTATAGTGGGTGGTGAATTAGCAAGTAGGAGAAAATATTATTATAGTGGGTGATGAACTGGGATCCACCTCATTGGCTTTTATAAACAAATAATTTATTAAATACTATTTAAATATGTTAATTATGTTATTTCACTTAAACATAGTTGCTAATATTATATCCCTTTAACATTACATAATGTTGTGACCCACCTAATCCGTCATTCTAAATAGCGGATTACAGCTAATTTTTTTTTGTCAACACACCTAAGCCGCTATTATGAATAGCGGATTACACACAAAAAAAAAACCGCTATTGTGAATAGCGGATTACACTTACAAAAAAAAAAAATTATTACCTAAGCCGCTATTGTTAATGGCGGCTTAGGAATTTTTTTTATTACACAAAAACAATTTTTTGTATTAATTGTCACTATCTTGTTCATCACGTGATGTTTAACCAGTTGATTGAATCAAAGAAACCACAAAATATCAACCATTAATCCTCTCAAATTTATTGATTCAAACAAATATGATGTGATTGATCATGCAGAAAATAAAAGCCTATCATGTGATAATTTAAAGCCTGTAATCATGCAGAAAATAAAAGCCTACAATGTTACCATGTGATAATTAAAAGCCTACACACATGCAGAAAATAAAAGCATACCATGTGATAATTAAATGCCTGTACACATGCAAAAAATAAAAGCCTACTATGTCATAATAATCATAGCCTGTTCACACAGAAAATAAAAGCCTACCATGTGATAATAAACAAAGACTGTACACATCCAAAGTTCAATGTAAGTTAAAAACATGTACTCATACTCTGC
Organism: Bidens hawaiensis; assembly: GCF_021521415.1. Taxonomy (NCBI): domain Eukaryota; kingdom Viridiplantae; phylum Streptophyta; class Magnoliopsida; order Asterales; family Asteraceae; genus Bidens; species Bidens hawaiensis. The sequence goes on from NW_027505843.1 coordinate 7,496, forward strand.
ATGTCAAATTTGCATTTGAAAGAATCTCCATGTGAATGCCAGAATAATAACTTTGCAGCCTTGGTTTGGAAGCGTGTATAAATCCAAAGTAAAAGGAGAATCCAAAGTTCAATGTAACTTAAAAACATGTACTTTCATATTTTTAATATTATTACTACTTTTATAAAACATGTACTTTACATTTCAATTTATAAAACATCTATTTTTATAAAACTGTTCACAATTCAATGCAAGTTAAAAACACTAGGATAAGGGGTTAGTTTGGTTTGTTAAAAAACTAACTGGGTTAACTTGGTTTGTTAAAACTAATGGCGGTTAACGGGGTGAAATGGGTTTCCTCCTAATCCGCTATTAGGAATGGCGGATTAGAGCTTGTCAGGTAAGCCGGTTTTTGCAATGACAGATTACGTATTTCACTTCCTCCTAAACCACTATTAGGGATAGCGAATTAACCTATTTCCTTTCTTTTTTTTTTACCAATCCATTAACCTAATTTTATTTCTAAAATACACCTTTTTGAAAAAATTTCCAGAAATGTTTGCTTTTTTCTTTTACATATTATTGCTCATAAATCTAATTACAAATTTACACAAAAGAAACACAAATGTTTTAGAAAGAATTTCCCCCTTAAAAATTATAGAACTCAAAACGCTTAATTTCTTTTTTAAGTTTCAATGAAAATTATTCAACCAGTTAAGTTTTAACATAAAGTTTAATCAAGTAAAATTACAAAATTATGTTAAATCAACCCAGAAACTGGCATTCGGTTTATGTATGTAGATTCGACTGGACCCCTTACAAGTTATAAAATAAACCCGCAAGTTTCATAGTAGGTTCACGCAACCATGATCTATAGTGTGCGTTTTGTTTGTAAGAACAAACACAGTGACATGCCAAATTTATTAGTACAAGCATCTCCATATCATTATAGAGGTGGTTAAAAGTAACGAGAAAGAATAGATGCAGTCATCCAGCCTCTTGCAAACAGTCTAATCAACCACTTGAAACATCACTGAACTTGAATACACAATCATATAGTCTCCCACCCAGAAACTGGGCAACTTCTGGATGCTTCACCTAATTGCATGCAACCAACCAACCGTTGTTTAAAATTTGTAACGACTACTACTATAAGCATAAAGGAACAGAAAACAAGAATAAACTGTTGCTAACCATTCCAATCTTGAGAGAATCACATTTAAATTGAGCATAGAGGTTTGTCTCGATTCCACGGCCCTTCCAACAAATTCAATATCAGATGATAGTGATATAATGAGTGCTTATGTGTACTTTGCAACATTTATGGGCAACTGTGTATATTTGGTTAATACTCACCATTCCTTCCAAAACTACCAGGTCAGCATCACTTGCCAGGTAAGCAAGCTCTTGGGACACGCTCGAGAGATCAATAACCTGTCATAACAATCAACTAATTATTATACGCGCAACACTCAACAACTTAAGAGGCACATGATCAAACTATGCATGAACTATGAAGCAATCAATCTCACTGTCTTACCGGCAAATCGTTACCAGAATTTGCAATCAAAAGATTCTGAGTATCAACACCCATGAGCTTTCCATTTTCATCTTTCAACTGACAGATATCATTAACATCAATATTAGCCATGCAACCAATAACAGTATCCACTTCATTTAAATCAAAATGCTGACAATAAAATTACAGCTTTAGTACCTTTGATATGATCTCCAGTAGCTCATGATAAGTTACATCATTGATCGATGGTAGGTCATTAGCTGCCAACACAACCTGTATTATGAAACCCATGAAACCCGAGATGATATCGCTATTTTCTGAATTTACAGAACAGTCCATAAAGTTTTGGGAAAGTGGTAACAGACCATAGATTTTATTAGACTAGAAGGTATCCAATGTAATACCAAACTCTATGTATGGAGCCTCTGTGTAACCCTATTAATATTAAACACAATCAACATATGATCATCCTTTTGATTTATTTTGGTATCAAAACCAAGTTGCTCTTAAACCTTCATGAACACCACATGCTATCCTGCATCCTAGCCGCTCACAACAGCCGCCCCAAAACCTCCACACAGCAGAGGGCGCTAACAAACCCTAGAAGAAACAATCTGTTCTATTAAATTCTAGAAGAAACAACCTCTACTCTTAAACCCTGACAGCTCACAAGTCACAATAGTCCTAACCCTTAAACAACACACTCTCTTAAAACTAGCAAACCTTAGCCGCTCACTACCAGTAACTATAATCCCTAGCCGCCGCCACAAATCGCTTATGACCATCATCACAATGGCTAATTTGTTTTTACCATAAGCAAGACAACGACAAATAATTCCCACAAGCTTGCCTTTACCCTATCTAGTGTGCCTAGACAAAGCACGTGGAAGTTGATTAATGATCAAATTGTTGATATCTTATACAAATTTGGCAACTCCTACATTTCTCTCTTTATGATTCAGGCTCGGTTATTCCCCATCCTAGCTTGTTGAGTGTATTAGAGTAGTTATGTATTTAAGTATGACAGTCTAGAAGACATCTATTAGTAATATCAAATTGTGCCTAGGCGTGTGCTTTGATCACTTTTGATAACTATGATACATAGAGCGGTAGAGCCCCATGTAACCCTATTGTATGCACAAATACAGGTATCCTTTACTTCATGAAACTTTATTCACCACTTGACAGTGACAAGACGTGACCCTTAGGTATCGTATTTCGCATATCTAGTAGGTTTTGAAATCTAGTGTATGGAGGTGGTAGAAAACTCTTTGCTAAACTTCGAATACCTCCATAGGGGCAATTCTGTGTATTTATGGGCGGTTAGTGATCATCTTTACTAGTTAATATTAATAAATTTTCTTTTAGTTAGTTTTCTTGTTAATCAAGATGACTTGTTGGCTAGTTGGTATGCTAAGGTTTTAGGGTTAAGTCCACGAAGTCCTTTAATATTAAGACTTAAGAGGGTCTTAAGGTCAAGGGTTTTATTATGCAAGAACTTGAGTCTTACTATGTGAGATCCCTACTTTTCTATTTGTAGGAACTATCTTGGTATTGTCTTTGTTTCTGTTTAATTTTAATAAGAATCGGGCTGATGAAATAGTACGTTAAAACCTTCAAATTCAACGTCTTTAAAGCATAAATATGGTTGCATAAGATGAAACTAACACGAGAAGTAGGAGAAACTGTTTTTTCAATGATTATGTCCCAGACTGAAGAATACATGCATAGCATAACATGGTCAAATGCTACCTTTCCATCCCTATGCAATGGGTACATACATAAAATAAAACACACATAGTGAAGCGTGATTTACGTGAAACAGAAAATTATGGAGGGATCAGTTAACAGTTTATTGAAACTTAATTATCTGCCAGGCAATCAATAATGCAGAAGCAAACTGAGTTATGGAGCATAAAAGTATTTAGTTTGACAGCCTACCTGTGTTCCACGACGAAGCAATTCTCTAGCAAAGGGCAATATACCCAAGATAATATCTGCACCGGAGTTGTCAACAAATATGACAGCCTGTCATTATAAATATATGTAAGAGACATGCATAAAGAATAGATCAATTAAAAGAACGGCTTGGTTATGGGACGAATCCTGGTGGGACTAACCTTTTTCCAAGGTTTCTTGCTCCATTTTGAAAGGAAAGCATCTAAATCATCAATAACCCAAGGTCGGGGAACAATATTTTGACAGCTAGCCAAAAATGACATTCCATCCTTAGAGAATAACTCTGCAAGCTTCAAGAAACAGAAAAATGTTACATTGTCAATTATAACAGAACCCAAATTACTATTAGGTTTGTATTGTGTCAGGAGCATGTAATGTATGAGTTACGAATCCGCCAAAATTGTTTTACTATAGATGACTAAATTTATGTCTGTGTAGAATGGCAGAACGGTGGAATAAATGGTTTTATTAGTGAGAAGTATTTGGTTACCGTTGCAGATCCAAGATCAAATATGTTCCCTGCAAATATCCCTCTGACCAAATTCTCCACTCGCTTTGGTTCTTCCTCAATAGCATCATTCAAATTGACAACATCCTTGAACAAGGTAATTGCTTTCGCATTTTCTTCATCCTAGTGCACCAAGCCCAAAAATTAAAAACCGTTTCTATGTTTGAACTTTGAAGTTACTCAAGTTATATATGCTTTATACTTTTATAAAAACATACATAATTCTTGAATGATGACTAGGAAAGCCTAATAGTATATCCTCACCTTAACTTTCTTGAATATGTCTCTGAAACCAACCTCTCTGAGAATCAGCTCACGGATACGACAAAGAAGCTACGATACATTTGTAAGATTTAGCGTTACATCATAGGTTGGTTATGTAGCCAGTAAGTACCATATTACTTTTATTGCATGAATAACCCATAGTATACACTATTATTTATATATAGGGGCAGCAATTGTTGGACATGAAATGAAACGGGTTTTGGGTCGACCGACAAAACCCATTTAATAAACGGTTCGGGTTTGGGTTGACCCGTTAACCTGCTTAAGTATTTTAAAAAACCTCTATAATTATATTTTTATTTATGATTAATCTGTTTTCCATTTTTTTAACATACACTTGTAATTTCCAATACAATTTCAAGATTTTTAATAATTTTCAAAAAATATTTTTTAATAATTTTCGAAAAATATATATGTATATTTATATTATTCATATTAGTCAACCGAACCTAAATTATATCAATTTTCTTTTTATTATTAATTTTAGAAAAGTGGATTAAACGTGTCGTGTCGACCCGAATTTAAGTGTGTGCAGGTTAGGGTCGAAATCTTTGACATGAACAATAATATGGGTCGGTTCAGGTTGCAGATTTGAATAATAATACTGACTATGCAATCAGGCGGTCCACCATGGCTTTCAGGATCCTTTTTGAAGTCCTCTAGTATTTCAGCATACCTTAACAATTAGGGAAAAAGAAAAACTAATGACTAGTTATTATGAAAGAATAAATGAATAATAATAATAATAATAAGTGTGAAGTGAAGAGGACCTTTGAGCAAAGTTTAGAGCTTTAGCAGGCGCATCAGAGAGAGTATCATCAGATTCTGCTCTCCTGCTGAAAGAAGGAATGGAATTGGCGAAGAGGTTGATCCAGGAGAGCTCAGTGGGAGTAGGCTTCTTAGGGTTATCGGAAGGGAACCTGTAAGGGATGGTGCACGCCCTGTAATTGCTCTCCATCGGTGTTTTTAGTAACGGGAACGCCACCATCTCTCCCCAGCTCTCCATTCTGTTCAGGATAGGAAATGGAGTCACTTGGGTTATTCATGAGAATGGTAGGCTGGCTTGTGATCGATTGGTCATATAACTTCTCTTTCGGTCCTTGTACTGTGAGATATATTCTTCACCATCCTTGGAATAAAGAATATCCATTCGAGCGTATACTAAGTGCCAGGGGTGGCCCCGACCCGACCCCTTTGTTTTTGCAAAATTTTTGGGTTTTATTTGAAAATTTTGTAAACAAGACGATATTTAAGAGCGGTTCGGTAAATCTCATGGAGAAGATTTTAAATAATAATTCGTTTATTATTTATTAATAAGTTAGTCTTATCCTAATTCCTATTTGAGTTTGGCTCAAATTATGTATTTGAGTTCGAGTAAGATTAGGCCAAAGGATATCTATATAAGCCTTTAGTATTTGATGTATTGTTTAAGTTTTTGCCATTAGTTGGTTTTCTTAATAAAGAGTTTATTTTGTTTGTCAAGTAGTATATTTGGTGGAGTCCATTTAAATGCAGAATCTTGGAATATTGCAGAACCTTGTTTTCTTGTTCGAATAAAAGACAGGGGCTGCGTGGTTGAGTTCTAATTTGGTTTGTGATATTACTTGTGAAACTCTCTCGGTTCAACACAGTTCACTTCGGGTATCGGTTATTTGGCTGGCCATATAATCATAATCCTAGACCGAGGAAGGTTCAAATTATGATTTGATTTATAGTAAACTTAATTCAGCTCCAAATTCAGTTCCGCATGAGCTGCGAAGGTAAATCTTGATACACTTTTGCATTTTACAACGTATCTACGTGGATTTTTAATGTAGAATGCATGAATTTTGTTTAGTGATTAGGATTTTGGGGCTGAAGGGATTTCAAATACTTGATTTTTGCAATTATCAACAATGCACACCACATGTTCGTTAAAATGTCCAAGTCAGATGCTTGTTTTCTTCAATCATCAACTTTGCTTTTCAAGGTTATTTGGTCTACTTGTGTATACTTCCTTCCCAGTAATGATGTAATTTGTTCGTTGACACCATCTTTCTAACTGCATTTGATGCTGCTTACTATGCTTATTTCACTGCCCTTAGGGCCGGCTCTTGAGGTGTGCAAGCCGCACCCTCGGCCGAGGCACGTTTTATTGGGGCCAAATTTTTATATATATAACAAATAAACCTTATATAATATAATTCGAATTTGATCATCGTAAAATAATCGAGCCCAACAATTTTTTCATTCATAATTCATTTGATAAAGTTTAAGTTATTGGGCCCAAACCAAAATCCGTTTGGTAAAGAATGCTAGGAGAGCTTCACGAATCATCGGCTAGCCGTTAGCTATTGCTGTATTTAATTTTATTATTATATTTTTGCTATATTTATTGTTATAACGTTAATGTTGTTAAAAAAAATAGCTTATATATTTCGTCACTCGTTATGGCCTATGGGCCTTTTTATTTCGGCTCGGCCGGGGTATATAAATTCTTAGAGACGGCCCTAACCGTCCTAAACCAATATATAAATGAAACTGTTGCTTAGTATGCTAAAATCAGTGGTCATACCAGTAAGTATACTAACTTTCATTTCAGGGTAGAAAAAATGGTGTTACAAAAACAACTTATTCAATGGTTTCTTATACATATGGTTTTGATAATTTTAGATACGCTTGACTTCAGTTAGAACACGAGCAAGTAAGTTTTTACAATCTATAAAAGAAATCTTAGAAACAAATTTAAGTTGGTTATTATTTTGCATTCTAGTACACAAAAGGATTCATGATGATCAAATTGGCCTACTGTTTTACTGATACAAACTCATATGTGGTGGATACATTAAAATCAAATTAGCCTATTGGTGTTTTTCACAAATTAAATTTGGACGTTTATCCTTTTTTTTTTAATGGAAATAGCATACATATATGCTTTCCTAATCACATATAGATATACATAACATGCTTTATGCAGATGCTGCAATCATATATGGATTTTGATTCAGTTTACAAACTTGTGCAGATATCCACAAATGAAGTCTATCTCCAATTGTAAGCCCAAGTGTATTCCTGCTATCGCTGCTGTTACGCTACAGTCGTTGCTACATATGCATCATCAACCACATCCTAATCCCCTTGGATCGACGTTAGCTAACACCCAACTTAATGATTTCACTGCCGCCTGCTACCGCCGAGATCTCCCGGCTGCCATGAAAGCTTTGAGCTTCATGCAAAATCACCAAATTTGGGCCGATTCTGTGACATATTCCGAGCTCATCAAGTGCTGTTTGGCTCATGGTGCCGTCGAAGAAGGAAAACGAGTCCATAAACATGTTTTCTCTTCTGGATATCAGCCAAAAACTTTTTTGATTAATACCCTTATTAATATGTACGTTAAGTTCAACTTATTGGATGAAGCACGCCGACTTTTCGATCAAATGCCGGAGAAAAATGTGGTCTCTTGGACCACTATGATATCTGCTTTCTCCAATGCGGGATTGAAAGACGAGGCCTTGAAATTCTTGGTTTTCATGCTCAGAAATGGTGTTTATCCTAATATGTTCACTTATTCATCTGTTTTGCAAGCCTGCAGTGGCTTACCGACCCTCAAACAGATCCATTGCAGCATAACTAAAGCCGGTTTGGACTCTGATGTATTCGTGAGAAGCGCGCTCATCGATAACTACTCCAAGTGGGGTGAACTACCAAACGCGTTAACCGTTTTTAATGAGATGGAGACACGGGATTTAATTGTTTGGAACTCAGTAATTGGTGCCTTTGCTCAAAACAGTGATGGAGATGAAGCTTTAAACCTTTTCAAACGCATGAAACAGTGCGGGTTTTTGGCGGATCAGGCGACACTGACTAGTGTTTTGAGAGCTTGCACTGGGCTGGCCCTATTAGAGCTAGGAAGACAAGTACACGTGCACGTGTTGAAGTATAATCGGGACTTGATTCTCAGTAACGCACTTCTTGACATGTACTGCAAGTGTGGTAGCATGGAGGATGCACGGTTTGAGTTCACTAGAATGGTTAACAAAGATGTGATCTCGTATAGCACCATGATAATTGGTCTAGCCCAAAACGGTTTCTGTCACGAAGCTATACAGATGTTTGAGGTAATGAAAACCTCAGGGACCAAACCTAACTACATAACAATACTCGGGGTGCTGTTTGCTTGTAGTCACGCGGGATTTGTAGATAAAGGGAGATCATACTTTCAATCAATGGAAAAGGTTTATGGCATTAAACCGGGTAGAGAGCACTATGGTTGCATGGTTGATCTACTAGGACGAGCCGGGAGGCTTAACGAGGCGGTTGAATTAATACACAACATGGACGCCGAACCGGACGCGGTGACATGGAGGACTTTGCTTGGCGCGTGCAGGATTCACCGCAACATGGATCTAGCTGCATACGCTGCTAAACGGGTGCTAGATCTTGACCCATATGATGCAGGAACTTATATCCTGTTATCAAACATTTATGTGAATAGTAACAGGTGGGAAGATGCTGAACGCGTGAGGAAGATGATGAAGGGTAACAATGTGAGGAAAGAACCGGGGTGTAGTTGGATTGAAGTGGATAAACAGATTCATGCGTTTGTGTTGAGGGATAATTCGCATCCGGAAATAGATGAGATCACACGGACGCTGGTTCAATATGTTCAGAGGTTAAGGGAAGTGGGTTATGTTCCGGATACGAGTTTTGTGTTGCATGATGTTGAAGGGGAGCAAATGGAAGATCCGTTGTTGTGTCATAGTGAAAAGCTGGCAATTGTGTATGGTTTAATGGCTTTAACAAATGGGAAAACTATAAGAATCAGGAAGAATTTTAGAATATGTGGAGATTGCCATTTGTTTGCTAAACTTTTGGCACAAATGGAGGGTCGGAATATTGTTATTAGAGATCCGATTCGTTATCATCATTTTCAAGGAGGAGTTTGCTCATGTGGAGATTATTGGTAACAGAAACTGAGACTTAATTTATTGGCATTTTGCCAAACAGTTTTTCTTTACTCAGTTCTTTGTTTTCTGTTCAAAAGGTTATCATGGTCTCATCTAGGGATGAGACTCTCATCATCCAATCATGTACATCATAGATTGTTTCCAACATTGAAGCAGTCATCTATGTACGATGAACAAATAAAAGACGTGAATCGAAAAACACACAAACAAGTAAGTCTGTAATATTCATCAACTTTTTGGCTTCTTGGGGATTACAAAAACATTCTGGATGTATTTTAGGATAGTAAGTCTACATGGCTTCTTGAGGTTTACAGTTACGTTGAAGATATATTAATAGAATGATGAACATGTTCACTATTATTTGTATTAATTTGGTTAGTTTCTCTACTTTTACTCCATGTTTCACTTTGAAGCTTTAATCATGTTCTTCAGACTCCTTGGCTAGCCTGGATGATGGTCATTGGAAGTCCTTGGGTCTTCGCCTATTTCTGTTAGATAATATTATCATATATTTCTGTATATTATGTAATTATTAGGTGCTATTATTTTATGTTGTATCCCTTCTAATTATGCTTATAGCATATTAAATCTAAATAGTCAACTTAATACTTGATGCATACTGGGTTTGCATTGTTTCATATGCTATCATGTAATTTTCCAAAACATGTAACATGGTAGCAAGAAAAGGCTCACCAGCCATAATTGAAGGTCTGTAAGGGCCAAAAGAATGAAATCCAAGATCCAGATGTTTGGACTAAAAACTTTGAATGATTAGCATTTCATAAAAGCATGATCTTATTACATATTCTTGGAAAGATCCTCCATAGTTTTACTGCAAATCTACCAGTAAAAAGGGGAAATTTTTTAAAGTTGCAGTGTATAAAAACACCTAAGAATGCGGCGAAGATTCACAACATTTTCCTCTTTCCATTCCCCTAAGAAAATCACGTCATCGGCATAAATAAGGTGTGACAACAACGACCCATTATCCCCACACCTCAACCCCTTAAATAGATTAGAGGTCATTGCCTTTTCCATCATAAAAGTCAGTGCTCCCATTGCGATGATGAATAGGAATGGCGATAACGGGTCACCTTGTCTTAGGCCCCGCGAACAATTAAATTCCCGGGTGGGAGACCCATTTACCAACATAGAAGCCCGACTAGCCTTAATGATTGCCGAAACCCATTTCCTCCAACGAACCAGAAAATTCATTTGACTTAGATTGAGTCAAGGAATCCCAAGTTTAGCGAGTCATGCGCCTTCTCTATATCAACCTTGAAAATCAAGCCACGTTTCCTCGACTTCCTCGCCCATGCGACCACTTCGTTTAGAATTAGCGGGCCATCGAGGATACTTCTTTTTGACAAAAATGCCAATTGTTCCGAAATTAACTTTCCAATCACCACCTTTAATCCAATTGCAGGCACACCCTTCAACCGAAAGTAACGAGCATCAGCCTGAGGCGGGATGATCTAGTGCAGAAAACGTGTGTGCTTTCTGTATGTTCAGTCCTACTTCATCCAGTAAACATGTCAGCTGCAAATTTTGCACCAATAAGATTTATGCCAAAATATGTACCTGATTCAGAAGCTTGGGTTGGTCATCTGATGGAAAGCTAATTTTATGCAATGGCCTATATATATAAATCAATAACATAATAAGAATTCAACATGATAACAAGCAGTGTTAAATGGGTCATGTTCGTGGGCTGGCGGGTCGAACACGACATGAGTTTTCACAATTGACAAGAACAATTGCCCATTTTGATGAAAATCAGGATCACTAATGTATGTCAGAACATTTGCGTTGGTATTTACAGCATCATTCCCCTACAAGGAACCTGATTTGCCCGAATCATAAACGGGTCACCCCGGTTAAATTGGTTAATGGTTATTTTCAACAGGCTTAATTACCTAGGTTAATGGTTATTTTCAACAGGCTTAATTACCTACTTACGAATGAATCAATTTGGTTTAAGTTTTTTCTCTGACAAGTCAACCACAACAAAATATCATAAAAGTAGAAAGCAGCAAAAGAGTGTACTTTTAATCCCCTATCGGTAATGGCTTAAGCACTTGTGTGCAATCATCATACAAGATTGAGAAAGCTGATCATCTCACTTCTTTCTTTAAAAATCTTACCCGCTTTGACTTAATCATTGGTCATACATAGGATGCAAAGAACCAAATTATGAACTCACCATTATTAAAAGTATTATAGCAGTTAATTCACGGGTAAATTACATCAGAAATTATCGTTCAACATTTATCTCGGTCAGTAATTATTTTTTTCAGACAATTCACAATATAATTTGGGTTTTAGTAAATCGAGAATGTTTAATAAATCTTGAGCTAATTTCATACCACAAGTTAAAAAAGCAGCATTAATTATTAGCCTAGAATGTTTTAAGACTCACAAAGCAAAATTAGCAGCCACAGCCAACTAACTGCACAAAGCAAGGCAGCCAAATTCAATGATTTTTTAATATTTCTATGCAACGTCAATCTTTAGGGAGTAGTTTCCCATATCCTGTTGCTCTTCTTGAATTCTTCGAACAGATTCATTAACAGAATGGCTGCAGTTGTAGATTTGAATAAGCTCAAGCGTTGGTATGTCCCCAATTTCAAGGGGGGTCTCTTCAAGGTTTAGGCACCACAAAATTTCTAATTGTTGGAGACACGGGAAACTTTTACTATCTGCTTCCCACAGTTTGATATCTAAGTCTCTAAGTCTCAAAAACTTTAGCTGTGGAAACTGCTGACCGTCTGTGTTCCAGCAGCTTCCCTCAAAGGCACGGAGTCTTAGTTTTAGAACTTGGAGATTAGGTAACGACTGAATGATTGACATGTCACTCCACGCTAGACAACACCTTTCTAGTGTAAGTCCTTTTAATGTTTCTGGGAATGCAAGGTGATTCTTTCCACACACAGGATAACTCCATAAAGTGAGCCTTTCAAGGTAGGTGAAAGGTTTGAAGTCATTTTGCTTATCACCTTCAGTAATGCATTTAAGTTTCTTAATGCAGGGAAAATATTTTTGAAAAGTATATGCCTTATCTTTCAATGCCACATGTGAAATAGTATGCAAATTCATTGGTTTTTCAATGGAACCAAAAACAAAGAGCGAATTCCAGCCCCACAAATGCCTCAAATTTACCAAATTTGATATGTTACTCGGTAACACTATTCTGTTATGATAAGCATTATAAATGAGGGTTTGTAGGTTCCATAACTTGCATAATGAAGATGGGAAACCTGCTGATGGATTCGAAATTGCAAGATACCTCAAGTGAACTAGCAATTCCATGCCTTTAGGAAAATCCCTTAATTCACACTCTAGTAAATCTAACACCCTAAGTAGCAGAAACGAATGCATATGCTTTGCAAGGTCATTACTCAAGGATCTGAAATCACTGAACCACACAACTGATCGAAGGTTTTGGGTGTCAACAGTTTAACGTGTCAACAGTTCCGATCACGTTCTTCAGACTCCTTTTCTAGGTTGGATGATGGCCATTGTGAGTCCTTGTCCTTTTCATTTTATTCCTTCATATTGTCAATCAATTATTTTCTTTCAACTAATTATTTATTTGCAGATCATGGCACTTTTAAGTGGTTTTGCTGGCGTGTACACAGAGGTAAAGGATGTTTATTGTTTTATATAAATACTTGTAAGGCTCTCGGGGTATTCATAACATCCTCAATTTTACAGGCTATAATAAAAAAACGGCCTTCGAGGAACATAAATGTGCAGAACTTTTGGTTATATGTGTTTGGAATGATCTTCAACATCATTGCAATATTTGTCCAAGATTTTGATGCTGTTATGAACAAGTATGTTATGCTCTTTACTGCCTCTTTTTATTTGAAGATTTTGTTATCTCTAGTGTTTCCACTTTTGTCCACTTCTAGCTAAAAGCTTGACTCTCTTTTATGCAGGGGATTTTTTCATGGATATTCACCAATTATCGTGCTCATGATTATCAACCATGCACTAAGCGGGATTGCTGTATCGATGGTGATGAAGTATGCTGACAATATTGTGAAGGTAAGGCTTTTTTATTTTTTTATTTTTTATTTGTCCTTAATGCCAATTTTTTTCTTGGATGCGCTACATGACTGGTATTGGTCTTCAATGCAGGTTTATTCGACTTCTGTGGCAATGCTACTAACAGCAGTTGTTTCTGTATTCCTGTTTAATTTTCATCTATCCCTCGCTTTCTTCCTGGGGTCCACGTAAGTTGCTAATACTGCTTGCTTTCTGATGAATGAAATGGCTGTTGATTGGTTTATGTAGCTAACACGGGTTAATCTTCACAGTGTCGTTTTGGTTTCCATATATTTGCATTCCATTGGAAAGCTGCAGAGATGATGACATTCATTTTGTTTTTTTGTACAATCCTGCCTTGGATGCAGTCTTGCAATTTGATACCAATAGTCAGTCAGTTTTAGAACATATCTCTTATGATATACACATATATTGTGGATTGTCTAAATGCTTCAATATGTTTTAACTATTATCCGGACACATGATGTAAAGAACACCATATAAGTAAATGTAGAAGGTTGGATGTTTTTTGAATGCAACTCTTGATGGGTCAAAAATATGAGCGTGTTGCACAGGCAGGATAGCAGGTAAAACTTAAACCCGAACACGGATTGGGTATTTCATGGGTTTAGACTTTAGACTGATGAAACTTGTTTAACCTGAAATGTTGAAATTTTTTTCAAAAACGTGTATTTTAAAAATCAAATTAGGTTAATGGGTTGGTCAAAAAAAAAAAAAAAGGAAATAGGTTAATCCGCTATCCCTAATAGTGGTTTATGAGGAAGTGAAATATGTAATCCGTCATTGCAAAGAGCGGCTTACCTGACAAGCTCTAATCCGCCATTCCCAATAGCGAATTAGGAGGAAACCCATTTCACCCCATTAACCAGCGTTAGTTTTAACAAACCAAGTTAACCCAGTTAGTTTTTTAACAAACCAAACTAACTCCTTATCCTAGTGTTTTTAACTTACATTGAATTTTGAACAGTTTTATAAAAGTAGATTTTTATAAATTGAAATGTAAAGTACATGTGTTCGTCTCCTAGGTACAAGAGACTGTCATCCCTTGGATCCGGGTTGAGATTCAAGTTCATATTCATTTTTTTGGTTGACTTAGGGTGTGGGTGGAATGAGAGATTTGTGATATTTTGTTTAAAGTGCTTGAAGTAGTGTGGGATGAGAAATTATGATTTCGTGTAAAGTGCAGAAGAATGTATTTGCTATTTATAAAGAAAATATGTTTTTTTTTGTCTTAAGGTAAACTTTTAATTTTAGATTAAAAAAAATACATTATATTACACACACCAATATAACACACCAAAAAAAAAAAAAGAAAACATTACAAACTATATTAAATATAATTTAACAAACTACTTATTAAAAATTAGAGTACACACTTAATTCTAGTTTACTTCTAATGACAGTCGTCGTTTGACCATTCAGAATCCGATGAGTGCTCTCCAAGATACGGGCCATGGTAGTAATCTGGTTCAACTTCTGTCGTCGTTTTCATAAACACTCTTCAGTACATCCGGGTCTTCTAACAAATCAGGGTTCAATTGGTCAAAAGTTAACTCCGGTGACGGTTGTTGTTTTGCTTTAGGCTGAGGAAAATCACATGATGCCTAAACAACCTCAAAAACATATAAGTAGTTACTCAAACAAAAGAAATATTGTATCATGAAACTAGATATATAAACACTTACACCATGTAGGATCCACGTCGTGCAAATCCAACGGTAGTAAGTAGGAGCACGACATAGGTAACATAACACCTTGGATATGTCGTTTATTGGACTGCTAGCATATACAACGGTAGTAACTTGGGATGAACTGGGATTCCCCTCACTTTTGGTCGACCAAGAGGATGATGAATTCATTATAGTGGGTGGTGAATTAGCAAGTAGGAGAAAATATTATTATAGTGGGTGATGAACTGGGATTCACCTCATTGGCTTTTATAAACAAATAATTTATTAAATACTATTTAAATATGTTAATTATGTTATTACACTTAAACATAGTTGCTAATATTATATCCCTTTAACATTACATAATGTTGTGACCCACCTAATCCGTCATTCTAAATAGCGGATTACAGCTAATTTTTTTTTGTCAACACACCTAAGCCGCTATTATGAATAGCGGATTACACAAAAAAAAAAACCGCTATTGTGAATAGCGGATTACACTTACAAAAAAAAAAAAAATATTACCTAAGCCGCTTTTGTTATTGGCGGCTTAGGAATTTTTTTATTACACAAAAACAATTTTTTTTATTAATTGTCACTGTCTTGTTCATCACGTGATGTTGAACCAGTTGATTGAATCAAAGAAACCACAAAATATCAACCATTAATCCTCTCAAATTTATTGATTCAAACAAATATGATGTGATTGATCATGCAGAAAATAAAAGCTTATCATGTGATAATTTAAAGCCTGTAATCATGCAGAAAATAAAAGCCTACAATGTTACCATGTGATAATTAAAAGGCTACACACATGCAGAAAATAAAAGCATACCATGTGATAATTAAATGCCTGTACACAGGGGCGGACCCACCTTAGTGAGATCGGGGTCCCGGGACACCAATCTTTTTTAAAAATATAGTAGAGACAATAGGTTACTTTTTTAAATGACCCCATAAAAATACTTAGGTGGAACCCATTGTATCAAAGCTTTCTTTGGTGTAGTGGCATACCTTTTCTCTTCCAACTTAAAGGTCACAAGTTTAAGCCTCACTAAGGGTGGGTTTAACATTTTTATTTTGTATTTCTAATTTTTATTTAAACATAGTGTTTTTAAGGGTGGTTTCAACATTTTTATTTTGTTTTTCAACATAGTGTTTTGTTTGGTTTAAAAGCAAATATTCTTTTTCGTTTTTCTACATTTTTATTGAGATTTCTAAATTCTAATTAAAATTAAGGGTTTTATTTGGTTTAAAAGCAATTCTTTTTTGTGTTTTTTTTTATTAAATTCTAATTTAAACTTAAGGTTTTATTTGGTTTAAAAACAATTCTTCAAAGATAATATTATAGAAATCAACAAACAATTTAACGAAAACTTAGATAAGTTAGAAAGAAAGTTTGAGTCTTTATATTCTTTTAACAATATTCTCTCAACCAACCGGAATGGCGACTGCCTCAAAAATTCTAATGTTGGGTGGTGAAAAATGTACACCGAAAAAAAGGGACCCCATTGGATGAAAATCCTAGGTCCGCCACTGCCTGTACACATGCAAAAAATAAAAGCCTACTATGTCATAATAATCATAGCCTGTTCACACAGAAAATAAAAGCCTACCATGTGATAATAAACAAAGACTGTACACATCCAAAGTTCAATGTAAGTTAAAAACATGTACTCCTACTCTGCATGTCAAATTTGCATTTGAAAGAATCTCCATGTGAATGCCAGAATAATAACTTTGCAGCCTTGGTTTGGAAGCGTGTATAAATCCAAAGTAAAAGGAGAATCCAAAGTTCAATGTAACTTAAAAACATGTACTTTCATATTTTTAATATTATTACTACTTTTATAAAACATGTACCTTACATTTCAATTTATAAAACATCTATTTTTATAAAACTGTTCACAATTCAATGCAAGTTAAAAACACTAGGATAAGGGGTTAGTTTGGTTTGTTAAAAAACTAACTGGTTTAAGTTGGTTTGTTAAAACTAATGGCGGTTAACGGGGTGAAATGGGTTTCCTCCTAATCCGCTATTAGGAATGGCGGATTAGAGCTTGTCAGGTAAGCCGGTTTTTGCAATGACAGGTTACGTATTTCACTTCCTCCTAAACCACTATTAGGGATAGCGAATTAACCTATTTCCTTTCTTTTTTTTTACCAATCCATTAACCTAATTTTATTTCTAAAATACACCTTTTTGAAAAAATTTCCAGAAATGTTTGCTTTTTTCTTTTACATATTATTGCTCATAAATCTAATTACAAATTTACACAAAAGAAACACAAATGTTTTAGAAAGAATTTCCCCCTTAAAAATTATAGAACTCAAAACGCTTAATTTCTTTTTTAAGTTTCAATGAAAATTATTCAACCAGTTAAGTTTTAACATAAAGTTTAATCAAGTAAAATTACAAAATTATGTTAAATCAACCCAGAAACTGGCATTCGGTTTATGTATGTAGATTCGACTGGACCCCTTACAAGTTATAAAATAAACCCGCAAGTTTCATAGTAGGTTCACGCAACCATGATCTATAGTGTGCGTTTTGTTTGTAAGAACAAACACAGTGACATGCCAAATTTATTAGTACAAGCATCTCCATATCATTATAGAGGTGGTTAAAAGTAACGAGAAAGAATAGATGCAGTCATCCAGCCTCTTGCAAACAGTCTAATCAACCACTTGAAACATCACTGAACTTGAATACACAATCATATAGTCTCCCACCCAGAAACTGGGCAACTTCTGGATGCTTCACCTAATTGCATGCAACCAACCAACCGTTGTTTAAAATTTGTAACGAATACTACTATAAGCATAAAGGAACAGAAAACAAGAATAAACTGTTGCTAACCATTCCAATCTTGAGAGAATCACATTTAAATTGAGCATAGAGGTTTGTCTCGATTCCACGGCCCTTCCAACAAATTCAATATCAGATGATAGTGATATAATGAGTGCTTATGTGTACTTTGCAACATTTATGGGCAACTGTGTATATTTGGTTAATACTCACCATTCCTTCCAAAACTACCAGGTCAGCATCACTTGCCAGGTAAGCAAGCTCTTGGGACACGCTCGAGAGATCAATAACCTGTCATAACAATCAACTAATTATTATACGCGCAACACTCAACAACTTAAGAGGCACATGATCAAACTATGCATGAACTATGAAGCAATCAATCTCACTGTCTTACCGGCAAATCGTTACCAGAATTTGCAATCAAAAGATTCTGAGTATCAACACCCATGAGCTTTCCATTTTCATCTTTCAACTGACAGATATCATTAACATCAATATTAGCCATGCAACCAATAACAGTATCCACTTCATTTAAATCAAAATGCTGACAATAAAATTACAGCTTTAGTACCTTTGATATGATCTCCAGTAGCTCATGATAAGTTACATCATTGATCGATGGTAGGTCATTAGCTGCCAACACAACCTGTATTATGAAACCCATGAAACCCGAGATGATATCGCTATTTTCTGAATTTACAGAACAGTCCATAAAGTTTTGGGAAAGTGGTAACAGACCATAGATTTTATTAGACTAGAAGGTATCCAATGTAATACCAAACTCTATGTATGGAGCCTCTGTGTAACCCTATTAATATTAAACACAATCAACATATGATCATCCTTTTGATTTATTTTGGTATCAAAACCAAGTTGCTCTTAAACCTTCATGAACACCACATGCTATCCTGCATCCTAGCCGCTCACAACAGCCGCCCCAAAACCTCCACACAGCAGAGGGCGCTAACAAACCCTAGAAGAAACAATCTGTTCTATTAAATTCTAGAAGAAACAACCTCTACTCTTAAACCCTGACAGCTCACAAGTCACAATAGTCCTAACCCTTAAACAACACACTCTCTTAAAACTAGCAAACCTTAGCCGCTCACTACCAGTAACTATAATCCCTAGCCGCCACCACAAATCGCTTATGACCATCATCACAATGGCTAATTTGTTTTTACCATAAGCAAGACAACGACAAATAATTCCCACAAGCTTGCCTTTACCCTATCTAGTGTGCCTAGACAAAGCACGTGGAAGTTGATTAATGATCAAATTGTTGATATCTTATACAAATTTGGCAACTCCTACATTTCTCTCTTTATGATTCAGGCTCGGTTATTCCCCATCCTAGCTTGTTGAGTGTATTAGAGTAGTTATGTATTTAAGTATGACAGTCTAGAAGACATCTATTAGTAATATCAAATTGTGCCTAGGCGTGTGCTTTGATCACTTTTGATAACTATGATACATAGAGCGGTAGAGCCCCATGTAACCCTATTGTATGCACAAATACAGGTATCCTTTACTTCATGAAACTTTATTCACCACTTGACAGTGACAAGACGTGACCCTTAGGTATCGTATTTCGCATATCTAGTAGGTTTTGAAATCTAGTGTATGGAGGTGGTAGAAAACTCTTTGCTAAACTTCGAATACCTCCATAGGGGCAATTCTGTGTATTTATGGGCGGTTAGTGATCATCTTTACTAGTTAATATTAATAAATTTTCTTTTAGTTAGTTTTCTTGTTAATCAAGATGACTTGTTGGCTAGTTGGTATGCTAAGGTTTTAGGGTTAAGTCCACGAAGTCCTTTAATATTAAGACTTAAGAGGGTCTTAAGGTCAAGGGTTTTATTATGCAAGAACTTGAGTCTTACTATGTGAGATCCCTACTTTTCTATTTGTAGGAACTATCTTGGTATTGTCTTTGTTTCTGTTTAATTTTAATAAGAATCGGGCTGATGAAATAGTACGTTAAAACCTTCAAATTCAACGTCTTTAAAGCATAAATATGGTTGCATAAGATGAAACTAACACGAGAAGTAGGAGAAACTGTTTTTTCAATGATTATGTCCCAGACTGAAGAATACATGCATAGCATAACATGGTCAAATGCTACCTTTCCATCCCTATGCAATGGGTACATACATAAAATAAAACACACATAGTGAAGCGTGATTTACGTGAAACAGAAAATTATGGAGGGATCAGTTAACAGTTTATTGAAACTTAATTATCTGCCAGGCAATCAATAATGCAGAAGCAAACTGAGTTATGGAGCATAAAAGTATTTAGTTTGACAGCCTACCTGTGTTCCACGACGAAGCAATTCTCTAGCAAAGGGCAATATACCCAAGATAATATCTGCACCGGAGTTGTCAACAAATATGACAGCCTGTCATTATAAATATATGTAAGAGACATGCATAAAGAATAGATCAATTAAAAGAACGGCTTGGTTATGGGACGAATCCTGGTGGGACTAACCTTTTTCCAAGGTTTCTTGCTCCATTTTGAAAGGAAAGCATCTAAATCATCAATAACCCAAGGTCGGGGAACAATATTTTGACAGCTAGCCAAAAATGACATTCCATCCTTAGAGAATAACTCTGCAAGCTTCAAGAAACAGAAAAATGTTACATTGTCAATTATAACAGAACCCAAATTACTATTAGGTTTGTATTGTGTCAGGAGCATGTAATGTATGAGTTACGAATCCGCCAAAATTGTTTTACTATAGATGACTAAATTTATGTCTGTGTAGAATGGCAGAACGGTGGAATAAATGGTTTTATTAGTGAGAAGTATTTGGTTACCGTTGCAGATCCAAGATCAAATATGTTCCCTGCAAATATCCCTCTGACCAAATTCTCCACTCGCTTTGGTTCTTCCTCAATAGCATCATTCAAATTGACAACATCCTTGAACAAGGTAATTGCTTTCGCATTTTCTTCATCCTAGTGCACCAAGCCCAAAAATTAAAAACCGTTTCTATGTTTGAACTTTGAAGTTACTCAAGTTATATATGCTTTATACTTTTATAAAAACATACATAATTCTTGAATGATGACTAGGAAAGCCTAATAGTATATCCTCACCTTAACTTTCTTGAATATGTCTCTGAAACCAACCTCTCTGAGAATCAGCTCACGGATACGACAAAGAAGCTACGATACATTTGTAAGATTTAGCGTTACATCATAGGTTGGTTATGTAGCCAGTAAGTACCATATTACTTTTATTGCATGAATAACCCATAGTATACACTATTATTTATATATAGGGGCAGCAATTGTTGGACATGAAATGAAACGGGTTTTGGGTCGACCGACAAAACCCATTTAATAAACGGTTCGGGTTTGGGTTGACCCGTTAACCTGCTTAAGTATTTTAAAAAACCTCTATAATTATATTTTTATTTATGATTAATCTGTTTTCCATTTTTTTAACATACACTTGTAATTTCCAATACAATTTCAAGATTTTTAATAATTTTCAAAAAATATTTTTTAATAATTTTCGAAAAATATATATGTATATTTATATTATTCATATTAGTCAACCGAACCTAAATTATATCAATTTTCTTTTTATTATTAATTTTAGAAAAGTGGATTAAACGTGTCGTGTCGACCCGAATTTAAGTGTGTGCAGGTTAGGGTCGAAATCTTTGACATGAACAATAATATGGGTCGGTTCAGGTTGCAGATTTGAATAATAATACTGACTATGCAATCAGGCGGTCCACCATGGCTTTCAGGATCCTTTTTGAAGTCCTCTAGTATTTCAGCATACCTTAACAATTAGGGAAAAAGAAAAACTAATGACTAGTTATTATGAAAGAATAAATGAATAATAATAATAATAATAAGTGTGAAGTGAAGAGGACCTTTGAGCAAAGTTTAGAGCTTTAGCAGGCGCATCAGAGAGAGTATCATCAGATTCTGCTCTCCTGCTGAAAGAAGGAATGGAATTGGCGAAGAGGTTGATCCAGGAGAGCTCAGTGGGAGTAGGCTTCTTAGGGTTATCGGAAGGGAACCTGTAAGGGATGGTGCACGCCCTGTAATTGCTCTCCATCGGTGTTTTTAGTAACGGGAACGCCACCATCTCTCCCCAGCTCTCCATTCTGTTCAGGATAGGAAATGGAGTCACTTGGGTTATTCATGAGAATGGTAGGCTGGCTTGTGATCGATTGGTCATATAACTTCTCTTTCGGTCCTTGTACTGTGAGATATATTCTTCACCATCCTTGGAATAAAGAATATCCATTCGAGCGTATACTAAGTGCCAGGGGTGGCCCCGACCCGACCCCTTTGTTTTTGCAAAATTTTTGGGTTTTATTTGAAAATTTTGTAAACAAGACGATATTTAAGAGCGGTTCGGTAAATCTCATGGAGAAGATTTTAAATAATAATTCGTTTATTATTTATTAATAAGTTAGTCTTATCCTAATTCCTATTTGAGTTTGGCTCAAATTATGTATTTGAGTTCGAGTAAGATTAGGCCAAAGGATATCTATATAAGCCTTTAGTATTTGATGTATTGTTTAAGTTTTTGCCATTAGTTGGTTTTCTTAATAAAGAGTTTATTTTGTTTGTCAAGTAGTATATTTGGTGGAGTCCATTTAAATGCAGAATCTTGGAATATTGCAGAACCTTGTTTTCTTGTTCGAATAAAAGACAGGGGCTGCGTGGTTGAGTTCTAATTTGGTTTGTGATATTACTTGTGAAACTCTCTCGGTTCAACACAGTTCACTTCGGGTATCGGTTATTTGGCTGGCCATATAATCATAATCCTAGACCGAGGAAGGTTCAAATTATGATTTGATTTATAGTAAACTTAATTCAGCTCCAAATTCAGTTCCGCATGAGCTGCGAAGGTAAATCTTGATACACTTTTGCATTTTACAACGTATCTACGTGGATTTTTAATGTAGAATGCATGAATTTTGTTTAGTGATTAGGATTTTGGGGCTGAAGGGATTTCAAATACTTGATTTTTGCAATTATCAACAATGCACACCACATGTTCGTTAAAATGTCCAAGTCAGATGCTTGTTTTCTTCAATCATCAACTTTGCTTTTCAAGGTTATTTGGTCTACTTGTGTATACTTCCTTCCCAGTAATGATGTAATTTGTTCGTTGACACCATCTTTCTAACTGCATTTGATGCTGCTTACTATGCTTATTTCACTGCCCTTAGGGCCGGCTCTTGAGGTGTGCAAGCCGCACCCTCGGCCGAGGCACGTTTTATTGGGGCCAAATTTTTATATATATAACAAATAAACCTTATATAATATAATTCGAATTTGATCATCGTAAAATAATCGAGCCCAACAATTTTTTCATTCATAATTCATTTGATAAAGTTTAAGTTATTGGGCCCAAACCAAAATCCGTTTGGTAAAGAATGCTAGGAGAGCTTCACGAATCATCGGCTAGCCGTTAGCTATTGCTGTATTTAATTTTATTATTATATTTTTGCTATATTTATTGTTATAACGTTAATGTTGTTAAAAAAAATAGCTTATATATTTCGTCACTCGTTATGGCCTATGGGCCTTTTTATTTCGGCTCGGCCGGGGTATATAAATTCTTAGAGACGGCCCTAACCGTCCTAAACCAATATATAAATGAAACTGTTGCTTAGTATGCTAAAATCAGTGGTCATACCAGTAAGTATACTAACTTTCATTTCAGGGTAGAAAAAATGGTGTTACAAAAACAACTTATTCAATGGTTTCTTATACATATGGTTTTGATAATTTTAGATACGCTTGACTTCAGTTAGAACACGAGCAAGTAAGTTTTTACAATCTATAAAAGAAATCTTAGAAACAAATTTAAGTTGGTTATTATTTTGCATTCTAGTACACAAAAGGATTCATGATGATCAAATTGGCCTACTGTTTTACTGATACAAACTCATATGTGGTGGATACATTAAAATCAAATTAGCCTATTGGTGTTTTTCACAAATTAAATTTGGACGTTTATCCTTTTTTTTTAATGGAAATAGCATACATATATGCTTTCCTAATCACATATAGATATACATAACATGCTTTATGCAGATGCTGCAATCATATATGGATTTTGATTCAGTTTACAAACTTGTGCAGATATCCACAAATGAAGTCTATCTCCAATTGTAAGCCCAAGTGTATTCCTGCTATCGCTGCTGTTACGCTACAGTCGTTGCTACATATGCATCATCAACCACATCCTAATCCCCTTGGATCGACGTTAGCTAACACCCAACTTAATGATTTCACTGCCGCCTGCTACCGCCGAGATCTCCCGGCTGCCATGAAAGCTTTGAGCTTCATGCAAAATCACCAAATTTGGGCCGATTCTGTGACATATTCCGAGCTCATCAAGTGCTGTTTGGCTCATGGTGCCGTCGAAGAAGGAAAACGAGTCCATAAACATGTTTTCTCTTCTGGATATCAGCCAAAAACTTTTTTGATTAATACCCTTATTAATATGTACGTTAAGTTCAACTTATTGGATGAAGCACGCCGACTTTTCGATCAAATGCCGGAGAAAAATGTGGTCTCTTGGACCACTATGATATCTGCTTTCTCCAATGCGGGATTGAAAGACGAGGCCTTGAAATTCTTGGTTTTCATGCTCAGAAATGGTGTTTATCCTAATATGTTCACTTATTCATCTGTTTTGCAAGCCTGCAGTGGCTTACCGACCCTCAAACAGATCCATTGCAGCATAACTAAAGCCGGTTTGGACTCTGATGTATTCGTGAGAAGCGCGCTCATCGATAACTACTCCAAGTGGGGTGAACTACCAAACGCGTTAACCGTTTTTAATGAGATGGAGACACGGGATTTAATTGTTTGGAACTCAGTAATTGGTGCCTTTGCTCAAAACAGTGATGGAGATGAAGCTTTAAACCTTTTCAAACGCATGAAACAGTGCGGGTTTTTGGCGGATCAGGCGACACTGACTAGTGTTTTGAGAGCTTGCACTGGGCTGGCCCTATTAGAGCTAGGAAGACAAGTACACGTGCACGTGTTGAAGTATAATCGGGACTTGATTCTCAGTAACGCACTTCTTGACATGTACTGCAAGTGTGGTAGCATGGAGGATGCACGGTTTGAGTTCACTAGAATGGTTAACAAAGATGTGATCTCGTATAGCACCATGATAATTGGTCTAGCCCAAAACGGTTTCTGTCACGAAGCTATACAGATGTTTGAGGTAATGAAAACCTCAGGGACCAAACCTAACTACATAACAATACTCGGGGTGCTGTTTGCTTGTAGTCACGCGGGATTTGTAGATAAAGGGAGATCATACTTTCAATCAATGGAAAAGGTTTATGGCATTAAACCGGGTAGAGAGCACTATGGTTGCATGGTTGATCTACTAGGACGAGCCGGGAGGCTTAACGAGGCGGTTGAATTAATACACAACATGGACGCCGAACCGGACGCGGTGACATGGAGGACTTTGCTTGGCGCGTGCAGGATTCACCGCAACATGGATCTAGCTGCATACGCTGCTAAACGGGTGCTAGATCTTGACCCATATGATGCAGGAACTTATATCCTGCTATCAAACATTTATGTGAATAGTAACAGGTGGGAAGATGCTGAACGCGTGAGGAAGATGATGAAGGGTAACAATGTGAGGAAAGAACCGGGGTGTAGTTGGATTGAAGTGGATAAACAGATTCATGCGTTTGTGTTGAGGGATAATTCGCATCCGGAAATAGATGAGATCACACGGAAGCTGGTTCAATATGTTCAGAGGTTAAGGGAAGTGGGTTATGTTCCGGATACGAGTTTTGTGTTGCATGATGTTGAAGGGGAGCAAATGGAAGATCCGTTGTTGTGTCATAGTGAAAAGCTGGCAATTGTGTATGGTTTAATGGCTTTAACAAATGGGAAAACTATAAGAATCAGGAAGAATCTTAGAATATGTGGAGATTGCCATTTGTTTGCTAAACTTTTGGCACAAATGGAGGGTCGGAATATTGTTATTAGAGATCCGATTCGTTATCATCATTTTCAAGGAGGAGTTTGCTCATGTGGAGATTATTGGTAACAGAAACTGAGACTTAATTTATTGGCATTTTGCCAAACAGTTTTTCTTTACTCAGTTCTTTGTTTTCTGTTCAAAAGGTTATCATGGTCTCATCTAGGGATGAGACTCTCATCATCCAATCATGTACATCATAGATTGTTTCCAACATTGAAGCAGTCATCTATGTACGAAAAACACACAAACAAGTAAGTCTGTAATATTCATCAACTTTTTGGCTTCTTGGGGATTACAAAAACATTCTGGATGTATTTTAGGATAGTAAGTCTACATGGCTTCTTGAGGTTTACAGTTACGTTGAAGATATATTAATAGAATGATGAACATGTTCACTTTTATTTGTATTAATTTGGTTAGTTTCTCTACTTTTACTCCATGTTTCACTTTGAAGCTTTAATCATGTTCTTCAGACTCCTTGGCTAGCCTGGATGATGGTCATTGGAAGTCCTTGGGTCTTCGCCTATTTCTGTTAGATAATATTATCATATATTTCTGTATATTATGTAATTATTAGGTGCTATTATTTTATGTTGTATCCCTTCTAATTATGCTTATAGCATATTAAAACTAAATAGTCAACTTAATACTTGATGCATACTGGGTTTTCATTGTTTCATATGCTATCATGTAATTTTCCAAAACATGTAACATGGTAGCAAGAAAAGGCTCACCAGCCATAATTGAAGGTCTGTAAGGGCCAAAAGAATGAAATCCAAGATCCAGATGTTTGGACTAAAAACTTTGAATGATTAGCATTTCATAAAAGCATGATCTTATTACATATTCTTGGAAAGATCCTCCATAGTTTTACTGCAAATCTACCAGTAAAAAGGGGAAATTTTTTAAAGTTGCAGTGTATAAAAACACCTAAGAATGCGGCGAAGATTCACAACATTTTCCTCTTTCCATTCCCCTAAGAAAATCACGTCATCGGCATAAATAAGGTGTGACAACAACGACCCATTATCCCCACACCTCAACCCCTTAAATAGATTAGAAGTCGTTGCCTTTTCCATCATAAAAGTCAGTGCTCCCATTGCGATGATGAATAGGAATGGCGATAACGGGTCACCTTGTCTTAGGCCCCGCGAACAATTAAATTCCCGGGTGGGAGACCCATTTACCAACATAGAAGCCCGACTAGCCTTAATGATTGCCGAAACCCATTTCCTCCAACGAACCAGAAAATTCATTTGACTTAGATTGAGTCAAGGAATCCCAAGTTTAGCGAGTCATGCGCCTTCTCTATATCAACCTTGAAAATCAAGCCACGTTTCCTCGACTTCCTCGCCCATGCGACCACTTCGTTTAGAATTAGCGGGCCATCGAGGATACTTCTTTTTGACAAAAATGCCAATTGTTGTTCCGAAATTAACTTTCCAATCACCACCTTTAATCTATTCACAAGTACCTTGGAAATGACTGTATTTAAACAACCAATAAGACTTATGGGTCGGAAATCTCCTAGGTTCAAAGGATCTTTCACCTTCGGTATTAACGTGATAAAAGAGGACAAACATCCATTAGTAAAAGAGCTACTATTATAAAATTCGTCGAAAACTTTACAGAAGTCATCTTCAAAACATCCCCAACACCGTCTCAAAAACTTAAAATTAAAACCATCCGGACCCGGCGACTTGTCCCCATCGCATTCCCACACCGCCTCTTTAATTTCCGATGACGTAAACGGCCCCACTAGAAATTCCGCCTCGTCCACATTAAGTCTGGACATCCCATTACAAACTAAGCTCGGCCTCACACCCAACCGTTCATTAAATCGTTCCGCAAAAAAATCAAAAACCAAATCTTTCAAAATAATGGGATTATCAACCCAACCACCATCGTTGGTAGCCAATCCATGTAGTCTGTTGTTAGTGATTTTTGCATTTAACAAGCTATGAAAATAACTCGAGTTTTCATCACCGTCCACTACCCACCGTATTTTTGCTTTTTGTTGTAAATCCTTTAAAATCTGAGCCTCAACCTCCTGCACAAACATCTTACATTGGTCCATTTTATCCGATTCACCTTGCGATAATTGTCGAGATTCTGCCTCCAAATCTAACACCCGAATTCTGGACTTTTTCACCATCAGCACCCCTTCCTTATCCCTTTTGTACTATACCAACCAACCCTTAATTTTTGACTTTAACCATCTCAATTTAGTCATAAGGGCTAAGTCCTCCGGACCCGAGAACGTAAATTTTGGCATTCAATCACAATAAAATCTACAAAACCCAAAAGGTGAAGCCACGAATTAAAGAACTTGAATGGTATATGCCCAAAGTTAGCATTCACAGCCCCTAAAAACACCGAACGATGGTTGGAGCAGTCCTTATCAAGAACCGTACAAGACGCTGATGACCACTTGTTCATAAACCCCCGACACACTAAAAAACAGTCTAATTTACTGAACTTATTGCCATGATATGACACGTACGTGAAATGCCCTCCCCCATTTTATATTCCACTAGGTCCGCTGCCTCAATGAATTGGTTAAACGCCACTGAATTTGAAGCAACGAACTCAGAGTTCCGTCTTTCTGACGGAGCTCTAACATCATTAAAGTGCCCCACGAAAATCCAAAACCCCGAAAGAGCATCCTTAATACACAGGAGCGTATGCCACAACGCCCTGCGTTCCAATGCGTCGTTTGAGGCATAAATATTGACCACGTTCAGCGTTTCACCCGACACCTTGATCTCCCTAGTAACAACCAGGAACCTTCAATTTCTTATTACTTATTCTATTAAAAAAGGAAGGATCCCAAATACTAAGCAAGCCACTAGAATTACCAACCGCGTTGGCCACTTCGAATTCGAAACAAGTTCTCCCCCAAAATCGACTTACCCGAACTCTAGAAACTGAACAAATTTTTGTCTCTTGGAGGGCGATGAAGTGGACCCCAAGACTAGTCTTCAATCCCCTCACCCACTTCTCCTTCTTTACCTCTCCAGCCCCCCCTGCAATTGATCGTAATAATATTCATTGGCAAGCTTGAACTTTGCCCTCACCCAAAATTACTTCACAAAGCAAATTCTGATGTTCAATCAAATCGACTCCGACCTCAAACCCAACTTCAGTTGTCTTTACCACTTCGACAGTGGCTGGATCTCCATCATTAACTTCCGACTTGGAATATTACATGGCACGTTAACATCCACCAGTAACAACACCTTCTGGTAAAAGAATGCCCCTAACCCCATGCGCCGACTTTGACTTGGGACTCCCCCCACATGCATGCAATCGTCCACCTTTGACCCTACACCTTCTGCCTCGGCTCTCTTGTCTTAACAACGTGATTCCGGCCAAACTCCTTTCCTGGTCTAAATTAACCTTCTTCCATATCCCACCGACGGCGTATCCAAATAAACCAAGCGCTTCTTTACAGGGAAACTTGAGCTACTCTCAACACTAGTGGAATCAAAAACATGCATCCATGACTTTCCTTCCTCCGTAACCCAAAGAGGATATTTCACGTTGTTCCAAGATATGATTATTATTTCTTCATCAATTCTGCCCCTAAGTTTAGTAAGGATGTTACATGTACGTTGTCAACAGACTCCCAACTAAACTTTGAAAGGCCAAACGATCTTACCAAACAACTCCCCCACTTTATTGTAAACTTTTGAATCCCCAAGTGTCAAAGGTACCCCGATTACCCTCACACCCGCAATCCGATCACAAGCCATATCTTGACCAATCCAAACCTCCGCCTTGTCAAATAGGACCTCCATGTATCGCTTTTTTCTCGAACAAACTCCTTAGCCTCTTTGAAGCTAATGAGAACGGACAAACCCCCCACATACGATAAAGCTACGTTTTCGAACCCAACCTCTTTAAGCATGAGTTTGGAATCACATAAAGTTTGCATGTCCTTTGCTACCGCAAGAACTGACCTCTCCCGGCAGTTCTTTAGAAATGGCACCCCTGGATCTTCCACCTCCACTTCCTTCCGGACCACCCGTTCATTCGCTACTACTGCCTTATAGGACCTTACTCCACTTCTACTATGTATAGACACTTCCCGATGATGGTATATCTTGCCCAGCCTCTGGTTGTTTCCCCTTTCCTCCCATTCCTATCGAATTTTGCAAGGGTCACACCAATCTTGGCGTTTAAAACCTTAATGCCGATAAGCTTATCCAACAAGTTTTGCACGTTCACCACCCCTCTGAATCTAATAAAACCAAACCAATTTCCCCGCCTATCGCGTTTCGTCGGAATGTATGTATCCGAGACCGTCCCGATATGACGACATTCTGCCCACAGATCAGTACTTGTAACCCTGTCCGGCAGATTTGACACGAAGAAAGTAGTTTCTGTAGGTTTCCTCCGCCACCCCATTTTCTTTTTTCTCTTGATTGATGTATTTGATGGCTAGAGAAATGGAGCGCCATTTAAAAAAATACTACTTTGTATTTTGCTTTAATTACTAAACCATTGTCATTAACTACTTTACTATTTTATTTTTATAAGAAACGATGCCAAACCGTTATTCCTCTTAAATCTTTAGGCATTATTGAAATGGCAATACTATGAATTAAAATTTAATTGATAAAAATATGTTGTTACATTTAATAAAAAAAATTAAAAAAAAATTGTTTTATTATTTTTTTGAGTTTTTTTTTAACTTTTATACAATTTTTTAGGAGAGAATATAACTTTGCTTTTACATTTTTTATTAGCTTTAACTGTACACAACAAGATTCGAACTTTAATTAAAAACATGTAGTTGAGAATGAGTTTCTTGAGTTTTCTCAACTCAAGTGAGTTTTTATTTTAGAGGCATTTACATATATCCACTTCCTAAGTTTCTTTATTACATATTTACCCAACCCTTAAATATTAATTACATATTTTGCCCTTCCTAAACCACATATGTTACATATACTTTCATTTTATTAAAATTATCTTAGTAAATGACTATAATACCTCCATTAACAAATAAAATATATAATTTTAATACCACTAAATTTTCCCTTTTTTACAGACATGTAATGAAATCATTTTAGCATTTTTTATCTATGTTTTTAGTTTTCTAAATAATTTAGTATGATATGTTTTTGTTATAATTTAATCAATCATTCAAAAACAAGTTGAGATCTTTTTGTCGTCTCAGTGAATAGTTTCTCAACCCACTATTTTCTTTGACAAGCTCTTAACCCACCGTAGTACTTCGAAAAGCCAACGATGGTGGAATTCCTCACCGGTGGTTAATCCAATTATGTTCGCCTCTTTTCCATCAATCCCTCATAGCCCTTTTGTACACGTCTTGGTACGCTGGAATCATGGGTGCTGCAGATCTTCAAGTCCCAGATCGATAATCAAACTCGAAGTAAACAAATAACTCTTGTTTATTAATCAGAAAATCTCACTAAAAAAACTAATTACAACTCTCAAACCCTAACTCGGTTTGACTCCTGATGAACCCTAACTCGGTTGCATAAACTTCTTATTCTAATGTCTAACCATAACTCGGTTTATATAGACTAACCAAACTTGCTAGTCAAGACATTACCAAATATAATAAACCCTAATAATTCTTGGGCTGAGCTTTACACTTAGGCCAAACAACAATTGTGCCAACAATTACCCCCCCCCCCCCCAATTGTTGTATCCGACTCACCCAACTCACCCCCTAATTTCCTACTCGAAATTGGCGGATCTTCAACTTCACGCTTGTCATCATTCTCTTGATTCTACTGAGGATTTTCTTGATCTCTTGCAATGTTCTTTGGTCTCCACCTAGCCTGAAGTAACACTTGCTTCGTTTGATCATTATTCGACTTCCCTTGGGCTTGAATCACTTTCTTGACCACGCGTTTAGTTTCTTGAACACTCTTCTTTGGACTTTGAATTTTGGAACTTGGATCTTTGATTGGAATCTGACTCGTAACCAGCTTATCTTCTTTCAATCCAATTCTTTGAAGATCCCGACATGCAAAATTCTTCATTCCAATAATAGCTCGATTATCAGGACTTGCTATATTAAGGCTAATCTTGTACAATCGGTTCTTGGTCCTTGTCACCTTCATCAAAAGCTTACCTGTATCATCTTTAATGGTTAGCAAATCGTGTTTCATGTGAATCTTGCATCCACCTTCCGTTGCTTGACCAAGACTTATGATATTGCACTGTAAGCTCGGGATGTAGTAGACATCGGTCAGCAGGCGCTGCTCCCCCGTTTTCCCTTCAATTAAAACCGACCCTTTTCCCATAATATAAATGCAATATTCATCTCCGAACTTCTCCGTTCCCGTTTCTTATTTATTTAATTCGTAAAAGTACGCTTTATTACCCGTCGTGTGATTCGATGCTCCGTTGTCGAGATACCAACATCTTTCTCCATCGGCTCGGTTTCGAAACGCTTTGGAATCACACCGTCTTCATTTAGTAAAACTGTCTTTGATCACCTTTAATCATAAATAAAGATGTATCAAAATTATCAACTTTGTTCAAATTAGATTCTTCCTTTTTCTTCATACTTTCCGGGCACATAGCCGCAAAGTGACCAAACTCATCACAACGGTAACACTGAACCTGTGATCTATCCTTTCTTCCCCTTTGACGATCATTGGTTCTTCTTTGTCCCTTATGACTTGACCCACGATCTTGACCACCTCGGTTTTCGCAACCATCTTGGTCCTCATCGTCTCGGTCTTGACCTCCAGTTTCACAGCCTCTTCCACGCCCCTGTGAACTTGGCCAACCCTTACCTCGGCTACCGGACTGATCATACGACTTCCCTTTGTAACTACCTTCCGATCGATTGAAAAATAACTGACCTTGTGAATTTGAAGCACGCTCTCTTCCTCGTAGACGTTCCTCAAATGCCTTAAGTCTTCCAATAGCATCTTCAAACATCAAACTATCGAGATCAATACTTTTCTTGATTGAGGCTACGAGTTGAAAGTACTTATCTGGAACCGCATCCAGCAACTTCTTCACCAAGACATCTTGCTCGAACACATGACTTAGACTCGTTGCCTTTGGAACCATACTTGTTATTTTTCCTGCAACCTCGTCAACAGTCTCATTTTCCGCCATCTTGAGTTTCTCAAATTCACTTTTCAGAGTTAGCAGTCGAGCCTTTTGAAGTCGCTCGGCCCCAACATACTGTGCCTTCAAAGCCGTCCATATATCTTGGGCATTCTTGTATTGAGAAATCTAAAGAAGAATATCACCATCTACCACTTGAAACAAAAACGATCTTGCCGTTTTATTCTTCTTCGCATCAATAACCGCACCCTCTTCTGGTTGAACAACTTCCCATAACTCTTGATCGTCTAATATCGCTTCCACTACAATCGCCCATGTGATGTAATTAGTTCCATTCAGCTTTGGAACCTGTAACGAAATCCCCCCACTTGCTTTGGCTTGGATTACCGGTCTTTCTTCATCACCTGCCATTGACGTCGAACCCCTTTGTGTCACACCCCAAAATCGTTAACTTAATAGCGGAAGACTTAATTATGCTAATTTGGGCGGTGACAGACGCCGTTCAGCCAGTCATATTTTAATATAATGAATCATAAGTTGGACTTTATTAAATATCTGAGTTTTACACGTGTCAAACATGCACGGTTCTATTTTAAATTACAAGTTCAACTATCATTCATTCAAACGCACAACACCATTTTCCCGAATCCTTCACAAAGCACCCATTTTCTTCATTTACCTGAAAAGCATGTTAAAACAATTTTGTCAACACGAATGTTGGTGAGTTTCTCAATTAAAACCGGGATGTAACAGCTCTCGACTTTACATCCATTTATTCATCCTTCTTATTAATGATAATTTTCCATCATTCACCATTCAGAATTGAATTTCCAACATTTTCCAAACATAGCAGTATATTTCTTAAACAAAACGTGTTAGTTGTAAACGAGCAAAGAGTACAACACATGTATGACTATCATTATGATAAACCTGATGCATACCAAAATCAAAATATTCCTACCTTTTCAACCAGAGCGATTGGAAGAGTGGGGGGCGTCGCCCCGATAGATCTACCAATATTTTTAGGCCATTTCTCTCTAGGTTAACAGTTTTTCCTTTCATAATGACTCATCCCATTTAACACAATTTGTAAAATATATAGCCCTTAGTTTACATACTTTTCCCCTAAAAACATTTATAAATCATTAAAACGAGGGGATTTACGAGAAAACTCACCTTTGCCTCAGTTCAAATAACAGTCAAGTGTGATAATTGCCAATCAACGTCAAGATATTATTAGCATTCATCCAAATAATAACCGGATTCCTATGTTTAATACCAAGTATATTAACACATAAATGTAGATACAAATAGAATATTATCCTAACTTAATTTATTTATCCTCACGTGTCTTATTTATGATAATTCAGATAACTAAATTACAAACTTTTATTGTTTAAGAAAAATCGTAATTGAATCTAACGTTTCGAATATCTTATAAATATATTGGAACAACATAGATTCACATAATCGATGTAAAACTAATATATGTTTTCGAAACTTAACTTGGACGTTATTTAATAAAACGTACATATTTATTTTAAAATATAATATTCTTTTATTAATATATTATCTGTCATAGAGACACGTGTTTGAATTCTGATAAATATATTATGTACTACTTTTTCTTACAATTCATAATATAACCGTTATTATTATTTATACCGAAACGCGTTATATTAATATAGTTAATAAAATTTTGCAATCATATTTTATATAAAAGTTTACATTTTCTAAAAGTATATTTATTTTTAATATTAATGGTGGTTACTATCCGGATAACCTATTTCAGTCCAAATATCGTATATATATACACACACACACACGAAATCGTCAAAGTCTCGATTGTACAATTTTTAGCACACATGCTCGTGAAGTTATATTGGTTATTCACTTTCATACTCCTGTTTTTAACGCTCTTTTGTAAATTAGCAAAACTTAAAATAATCATCTACCGCATTATAATATTTCAAATTATACTTAATAAAACTACTTAAACCAATCTATCGAAATCTAATTTATTAAACTTTAAGAGATAAAAGTTATACCCTCTCGCATGCGGTTCACGTCTAAAAATCTACTCATATCCGACATGCAACGCGATCCGGATACACCAACGCGTTCGTTTTTGCCTCACAAACATTTCTCCGGTCGTGGATCGTCCATTCGACACCTCAAAACTTACATGCAACCCGTTTTAAGAAACTATTTTCGTTCTGAAATCTGACCAATAACTTACGAAGCTTATAACTCACTATCTAGACATCTGATCATCGATCCATTTGGTGGAATCAAATATTTAGGTGTTAGGAAGGTTAACCGAAAATTTCAGCTCGATCCGACGGTCGGATCTTCGGGAATCAGCATTTCTTTAGAACTGCGTTTTCAAAATCCGACCAGCGAACCAAGTCCGAAAACGAGCCTAGAAACCCAAATTGAGATGGCTCAGGATAGATCAAAAGAATTTTGCAAGGTTCAGATGGATTGGGAAAATGCTAGTGACTTTTGGTTATAGGTTACAATAGATTTGTTTATGGGTTAGAATGGACTAAAACAAGCTTTATCCAATTTTATTTCAAACAAAACCCACTGAACCAAATAGAAACCGAGAAATCAAAACCGGAATCATTGAAACCGAACATATACCGAAACCGACCGAAATAAAAGCCAAACCGAAGCGAAATAAAAAACTGAAAAGCCGAACCTGAACAGAGACAAAACGAGTTTTTTTTAATGAACGAAGAAGACGGGGAAAACATTTTAGTTATTTTACTTTTTGCGTTCGATTTATATTTTGAGTTATTATTTTTTTTAAATATTTTTTTGAGGGGTTTTTGAAACCCTTTATATTTTAACCTTTACTTAGTTCAAGATGAGTTAACTTTACCCATCTTGACCCATACCCATCTTAAACCGAACAAAACCGAGAAATCGAAACCGAACAAAAACTGAAAACGTTGAAACCGAATAGATACCGAAATGAAAAAAGAAAAAAGCAAAAATGAACCAGAAAACTAAACCGAACAAAAACTGAAAACGTTGAAACCGAATAGATACCGAAATGAAAAAAGAAAAAAGCAAAAATGAACCAGAAAAAACCGAGCCTGAACTGAGACGAAACCGAGTTTTTTTTTTTTATGAACGATACTAGTACAAAACAGGTCTCTTTGAAGCGGTAAAAAGATAACTGTAAAGCAGTTTAGAACCGCTTTATATAGGCTCGCTGTTAATTGAAGTTTGGGGTCCCTTAGCAGCGGTTGTTGACTTTTTCTTAACTTTGAAGCGGTGCACTAATTTAAAGCGGTTGTATATCATAACCACTTCTAACTTGCACTAATTTTAGCTACTATTATTTTTATTCCACCTTTCAGCTGCTATGTATTATTCATTAGTTTGCAACTTCAATCATAGCTGGATGTTTTATTTAATAAAACTACTACAGTAACAATAACAATATTAAGCAACAAAAACTGCTTCATACATTAACAAAATCATACAAAATTTCCAAATTCAACAATACAAAAACATTGCAATTTTCCGAATTCAACAATGTCAAAAACATATAAATCTAATTTAACGTTGGGCTGTTTTCAAACAATCTATTAAAAAGCGACGGCATTACTCTCATTATCGTATTGTCAATCTCCAGCAGCATAGCAAATCCCGATTCCTGCCAAATCTAAAACAATCAAATAAAACCACAATCTTATATATAAGAGCCCGACAAACTTTAAAAAATAGCAACCTATCCAAAACTAACCCGTATACGAAAACCAGAAAAAAAAATTCAGACCTTTATTTTCAAATTACCTCTAAAACAAAACCAGACCCAAACAAACTCAAGCCCGAATAACCGAAACATATATTGTAACTAATCCCAAATTACTAAAATACCTTTGGTAACTTAATCACTAACCTGCTGTTATAGATATATTGTGTACACAACTACACGTCCACTGCAACTAACAAACCGATATAAGCGATAAAACACAAACTAATGACCATTGTATCACATGAAATATAAACACATCTTAGATGTCGATAACAACACTTTTTTAGCTATTATAGTATTAGCTATTTATTTTTACTTTTGAACATAAAAAAATAAGTGTTCAGGTTTTGTTCTCAGAATAAAGCCCAAACAATCCAACACAAGCCTGAATAATAAACCTGACTTGGGAGCTTAAAAAAACCACAAACAAACCTAATATATAGTGTAATAAACAAATTATTATATATAATTAAAAAAATGCTTACATTGTTGGCGAATTGATTGTAATAATGATAAAGAAATTCAAGCATATGCTTTATAACCATATATCCACATTCCCAAGCGCCTTGTTGCTGCTTGCACTAGTGCACTACAGTAAAAAAAAATACAGTTAACTACTAACTAGAAACCAATCAACAAAAACTACAGAAATAAAATACTAGAAAACGTACCTCAATCATTTTCCATGTACCTATTTCCCCAAAAGCATCTTGAATTATGTTCGAAAGAAGATATTAATCTTGGTTCTTTACGCCTTTTAAAGAGTCTAAATAAATACTTCTTTATTTTTGGGAGAAATTATAAACAAGGACCAATGATGACTACAAAACAGAAAGTAATAGAATAATTAGATTTAAAAAATGCAGTAATAAAATATATAAAAATTAATTAAAAGACCTAAAAATAAAATATGTATTACTCCAAATAGGGTGCAAGCAAATATTCTTCATCTTTATGAAGACTTGATAGGTCGATAATGTGAGTTTTAACGTCTTCGGGTTCAAGATAACTTCAAAAGGTGGTACAAATTTTTGTGGGTCTTCTAAGCATGACTTTCTTTGGCTTATTGTCTTCAATCTTCCAATGAGCCTAATTATATCAAAACACATGTAATGAAATAATTAACAAATATTTCATGTGTATAAATTTAAAAACACTAATTACAATACCTTTATTTCCAACCATAGGTTTTCCCGCTCCTGCTTTGAAACCTCCTTACAACAAAGTGATACAAATCCTTGTTCTTAATTCTCCTCCAAGCCAAGTAGCATATCCAAAGGCAGTCGAACCCCTCGTTAATAAGCTTTCATTAAATTCAAGTTTTAAATCAGCATCATCAACCTTCTTCGACATTTATGTAACACGGCGTTTGGTATTTTTGACATTGCTATACTTTAATATCATTCAAGTATTTAGAAAATCCAAATAAAAGAGTCATAATTATAACATATAAGTAAACAAATTGACTTTTTTTTATAAACAATGCATAACTAAACAAATTGAATCTTTTTTTTTTATAAACAAACTAAAGTGTCAATCCATCTATGTAACACATATTAAAAAGCTACAATAGTTAATCAACAAGAAAACAACAAATGGCATATTCACAAACACCTTGTGGGCATTCACATGTATTGTATAATTGAAGAACCGGCAAGCTCCAAATAGTTATTCTAACATATAAAAACCTCAAACAGTTACCTTTTTATGAAATTCGGAGTAAAAGCTTCAAATCGATGGCATTGTACCTCATTTAGGGTTCGTCGTTTGGCCAGTTAAGATGAAATTGATGGCACTGCTCATTTAGGGTTGGCTTTGTGGTTCACGGATTCGCTTTTGGGGATTCGTTTTGACCAGTGAAGATGAAGACGATGGCGGGTTAGGAGAATAGAAGAAGATAGCGGTTTGAGACTGCCTGATAGATTTGGGGTTTAGGGTTTGGAATTTGAAAGATTTGGGAAAAAGGAATGGTGGGTAATGAAATTAGATTCATGAAAAGCTCCTTTTTAAAACTCTTCTTTTTGTGTTTAATTTGAAAATGTGAGGCTTGAAGAAATATACAAACGTTGACTTTAACTTGAAAAAAGTATCTCCCCTCCATTTTTAACGGATGAAATGGTTTTTCAAACATTGGGCAAACTTTTAAATGGAGGGGAGTCTGAAAAAGATGAAATGGCTTTTCAAACGTTGGGCAAACTTTAAAAGGGAGGGGAGATACTTTTTTCAGACTCCCCGTCATTACAAAGGGAGTGGAGTATCATTTTACAGTCCTCGTCATTGAGAATGGAGGGGAGACCACTTTTTCAAACCCACCGCCATTTCTAAGAGAGGGGAGAACCTCGTACATATCAAACCCACCTGTCATTGACTGACACCCCTATTACATATCAAACTCGCCGCCGTTACAAAGGGAGGTAACCCCTCTTTTGAAAAAAATAATTTTCCAGCCCCCCTTGTTAGGGGTGTTCATCGAATCGAATAACGAATTTTCAAGTTAAATCGAATTGAATAATCCAAATAATTGTTTTTTTTTGCCAGTATTCATATTCGATTCGTATTTGATTAAAAGTTGAACTATTCGATTCGTATTCGTATTATATGCCCAATTCGAAATTCTATTCGAATTCGTATTTGAAACTCGAATTCAAATCAAATTCGAATAGGTTCGATTTTAATTCAAATAAATACGATCTAATTCAAGTTTCCTATGCCAGAAATTCGAAAACCATAATCATAATTGCAAAACAAATATATAAATTTTAAATAGCTAAAATACCACATGATAATAAATTCAAAACTAAAGTACAAATAGTCTAAAATTCAAAATATTCAAAACGAAAACTAAATAACACCCATATTAGTAAGGACTAAGAAATAATAATATGGCCTATTGGGTTTAATTAATTTGTAATGGACATTTATTATTTATGGACTTGACACAAATAAAAAATAATAATTATATATACACACACACAAATATATGTATATATAATTTGAATTCGAATTTCGAATCGAATCGAATAATAAATCATAAATTCGTATTCGATTCGTATTCGATTAATATACTCGAATACGAATCGAATCGAATTCGAATTTTTAAAACCGAATTCGAATCTTAATAATCGAATTCGAATCGAATTAATTTCGAATGTTTCGAATGCGAATCGAAATCTGAACACCCCTACCCCTTGTGATTAGATCTTGTAACATGGCCCTCCTTTAAAAAAAATCTTACTTGGGTCAAGATGGATTAACTTTACCCGTCTTGACCCATACCCATCCTAACCCTCTATTTTAAAAATCCTCCTGACCGAACTCATTATAACCCATCACCCAAATCCAACCCAACCCACTCATATTGCCACCTCTACTCAAAACAGTGATGGAGATGAAGCTTTAAACCTTTTCAATCGCATGAAATGATGTGGGTTTTTGGCGGATCAAGCGGCATTAACTAATGTTTTGAGAGCTTGCACCAATCTAGCCCTGCTAGACAAGTACACGTGCATGTGTTGAAGTACAACCGTGACTTAATTCTCTGCAACGCGTATCTTGACATGTACTTCAAGTGTGGCAGCATGGAGGATGCAATCATGCAAGGGTTGAGTTCACTAGGATGGCTAACAAATATGTGATTTCGTATAGCACCATGATAATTGGTCTAGCCCAAAACGGTTTCAGTCACGATGCTATACAGATGTTTGAGGTAATGAAAACCTCGGGGACCAAACCTAACTACATAACAATACTCAGGGTGCTGTTTACTTGTAGTCACTCGGGATTTGTAGATAAAGGGAGATCATACTTTCAATCAATGGAAAAGGTTTATGGCATTAAACCGGGTAGAGAGCACTATGGTTGCATGGTTGACCTACTAGGACGAGCCGGGAGACTTAACGAGGCGGTTGAG
Source organism: Bidens hawaiensis (assembly GCF_021521415.1). NCBI lineage: Eukaryota > Viridiplantae > Streptophyta > Magnoliopsida > Asterales > Asteraceae > Bidens > Bidens hawaiensis. Next base: position 48,002 of record NW_027505843.1, read on the forward strand.
TTAATACACAACATGGAGCCCGAACCAGACGTGGTGACATGGAGGACTTTGCTTGGCGCGTGCAGGATTCACCGCGACATGGATCTGGCTGCATATGCTGCCAAACGAGTGCTAGATCTTGACCCGGATGATGCAGGAACTTATATCCTGTTATCAAATATTTATGTGAGTAGTAACAGGTGGGAAGACGCTGAGCATGTGAGGAAGATGATGAAGGGTAATAATGTGAGGAAGGAACCAGGGCGTAGTTGGATTGAAGTTGATAAACATATTCATGCGTTTGTGTTGAGGGATAATTCACATCCGAGAATAGATGAAATCACACGGAAGCTGGTTCAATATGTTAAAAAATTAAGGGAAGTTGGTTATGTTCCTGATACGAGTTTCGTGTTGCGTGATGTTGAAGGGGAGCAAGTAGAAGATCCATTGTTGTATCATAGTGAAAAGCTGGCAATTGTGTATGGTTTAATGGCTATAACGAAAGGGAAGTAATAGAGTATCTCGATTTATATAGAAGTTATTTGTGATATATTGTAATGGTTATAGTTGATATTATTTCCATAGTTAGTCACATATTATTGTAATTATATATAGTGAAGATGAATGGGAAAGAGGCACCGATTTCCATTGTGATTATCATTATTTACATGGTATCACGATCCAAACCCTAATCTTCCTTACAAACTCTTCTCCGGCCGGCCCTCCTTCTCCCGCCACCACCCTTTACCTTCATTCTCCGTTTCATCTCCTCCTATCGTCACTCATTAACGATGGAATCTAAAATCCATCAAGCAATCACGGTCTCCAATATCAAAACTTTCATCCCAATAACCCTTGAGATGGAATCGGCACACTTCTCTTCATGGTCAGAATTATTCAAGATACACTTCAAAGCCTTCCTTGTATATCTTAACTAAACTCGACTAAACTACTAACCGGCAAGTGAACCGATCGACTCTAGTACAGCTAAGTAAGTCCGGATATCGAACCCACAGGACTCTTTAAATTACGTTTACTAGCTAATTAGACTCAACTACAGACACGACTACTTATTTATTATTATTGGGGGGTTTTACTAAAAACTAATATTAAATTAATCACTAAGACTTAAAGATAACTTAAACCTAGACTTAATTCTAATGATAACAGGCAACCACCTAGGTTAGAATCCCCAATGTATCAATTATCAAATAGTAGGAAAATGCTAAGTTATAGAACTGGGATCTTAAATTATTCACTTAAAGAAAACCCGAACAGGACCCCTGGCCCTTCTCAAGAAGATACCTATGGATCTCTATTAAGCTCTTAAAAACACCAGTTAAATTAGACTCGCTTACGGTCGCTAATTTATTTTATGACAAGTACCTCTATAAGAAATCCTACCTTACAGCTCGAAAATCAAAGGTAGTTTAAAGTATTCACTCGACTAGATAAACAAGGCTGAAAAATCAAACCTAGACTGACTCCTTACGAAGAACTAAATCTAGCAATCTTAAACAACCAAGACTTATCATATAATCTATCACCTCTCAGCTATTTAGATTAGAAGCACACTTAGGTCTATTTGATTTATTAATATTGTTCCTATGCCTTTATTGCAAATCAACCATAAACTAGTCAAAAACACACAGCAGATGACCTAACAGAATCCTATCATATGAAACAATCACCAAGGAAACTGTGAAACAATAAAACTCATCAAACAATCCTAAGCACACATATGCATCAAATGAAAAAAAAACATAAAACCTCTTACTTAATCATAAACCATAACAAAAGCAAAGTCAAACTAAAATCCAACGTCAACAAAAGTTCATCATAAAGCCTAGGCGGTCTAAGGGTTTAACCAACAACCATACTCAAGGACAAAAGAAAATAAATAGATTCAAATAATGAATTCATTACGAAAACAATAAATTCAAACCAAATAATAATGACGTTTGGATGACTTGGTGTTGAACCCTAACAGTCTCTTTGCTCGAACCAACGGATTACTCTCTCTTTCTGTCTCTCCCTTCTGCGGCCTCTGGCTCTTGTTCGATAAATAGCTTTTTATAACAATTATGCCGACAAAACAACTCCATGCACGTGACCTAATGTATTCAAGGCCCACATTTGACTTCTGCTAGCCCATTGTTGATGCATGATATATTGTGGAGACTTTATGGGCCAATTTCCTTTATATTTCTTTTATCTCAAAATATTATTGGTTAAAATTATGTCTCCCCACGTGTGCTTATTGAAACCAATTTAACTTTCAAATGTCAAATGTCCCATAGATCCATGTGCATACATGTCTTTAATTTAAATGTGAACTCTTGATTATGTAGCTAAGCATCCAGCACCTATATCGAAGATAAATAAATAATAAAAGATTAGTAGTGTCATTTGAATTTGAATTAGGAAAATACATTAATATTATTAAAACATTAAACCCAAAACCAACATGAAATGATTTATATCAAAAGTAACAACATATAATATAATAACTATAATTTCTGATTTGTTCATCGGTCTCAAGTTTAGTAAAAATACCCAATTTTAGCTCATTATCTCTAAGAACCTTAAAAACACACATATGAGCCAACTAAAAATAGTATTCATTAAAAATCTAGCTCAAAAATACTTCAAAATGTAGGAAACATTTAAATAATAATATGTATATTTTAGACCGCATCAAATAATTCATGTCTCTCACTCAAAGGACGCTATGTTCTTGTCTCAACAGTCATATGCTATGGACATCATTAAACGCACAGGTATACAAAATTGCAAACCGGTTGACACATCGGTCGATACGAAGCCGAAACTCAAGTCTCAAGCCGGGGTACCATTTGAGGATCCGAAACTTTACAAAAGATTCGCCGGGGCACTTCAATACTTAACTTTTACTCGGCCTGATATAACATACGATGTGCAACAAATCTGTATGCATATGCATGACCCTCGCATAGATCATTGGGATGCTTTAAGGCGAATTGTTCTATATATTAAGAGCACTGCTGATCATGGACTTGCCTTAAATAAAAATACAGATCTGTCACTCGTTGCTTATACGGATGCCGATTGGGCTGGGTGTCCGGACACTCGGCGTTCTACTTCGGGCTACTGTGTTTATCTTGGTAATAATCTTCTCTCTTGGTCGAGTAAACGCCAACCCACCGTCTCGAGGTCTAGTGCTGAAGCCGAGTATCGCAGCGTGGCGAATGTTGCTGCTGAGATCTGCTAGTTGCGCAATCTACTTCTCGAGCTTCGACATCCATTATCACGTGCTACAATTGTCTATTGCGACAATGTTAGCGCCATTTATCTTTCGGGTAACCCAGTTCAACATCAACGAACCAAACATATCGAACTCGATATTCATTTTGTCCGTGAACAGGTTCAACGGGGTCGTGTTCGGATTATTCATATGCCAACCCGTTTTCAAATTGCGGACATATTTACCAAAGGATTACCCCGCACTCTCTTTGAAGACTTTCGCTCTAGTCTCAGCATTCGGTCACCTCCAGCTTCGACTGCGGGGTGTAATAGAGTATCTCGATCTATATAGAAATTATTTGTGATATATTGTAATGGTTATAGTTGATATTATTTCCATAGTTAGTCACATATTATTGTAATTATATATAGTGAATATGAATGGGAAAGAGGCAACGATTTCCATTGTGAGTATCATTATTTACAGGAAGACTATAAAGATTAGGAAGAATATTAGAATATGTAGATGTCACACCCCGACCAAAGGCGGCGGAACATGCCGAGGTGTAACGATTATCCATAAGCACATGACACTAATTAAAGTGACAGTATTTAATAAACTCATTTCATTTCACAACATCGAAAATGTCACATAACAATTATCCATAAAATAACCATAAACAAGATACCACAAAATATGGCAAATTTGATATTGTTCATTTTTACTAATATCCTAAGGTCTTTGATGTTGTTTTCTTCACAATCATAAATCAACCAAGATGCAAACCTGCAACATTTCATATAATAAAGTTTGTCAACACAAAGGTTGGTGAGCAATTCATAAGTTTAATCATATTAGTATATAATAAAGATGGCCATAAAACTTGCATACGAAACGATAAATAAAAGTGGTAATTTGGATAAATAGATATCGCTAAACACATTAGCGACACCTAGCTATAAGGGGATGCCAAATAGTCTAGGATTTTATAGTTATCGTTAATTGCATTACGTTAACGACACCTTGCTATAAGGGGATGCCAAATAGTCTAGGATTTTATAGTTCCACCAACCAAAAGCGATAAACACATAGGCATATAAGCATAGAACACCAAATCGAGCAATTATTTAGGTAAAGTATACAACTACGTTTGTGGTTTAAGATTCAAATATAAAGCATTTTGTTGAATAAGTATGAAATGTCACCCCCAAAATAAAAGATGGAAAATAGGGTATGAAGTACTCACCTTCAAGTAGTAAACTTGAAAGATGATAATTTGGAGATTTGTCGGAACGATGAGTTTAACACACAATTCCTAAAAAGAAAAGAAGTCTTGAATTTAGAAAGGTTGTCTTGAAGGTCTTTAAACAAAATAAATGTTGAGAAATGTAAATAATTAAAGTTCAAGGTTTAAAATGTAACTATTTAAGAATTTATAATAATAACCCTTTAAAAATGTAAGTTTGCTCGAAACCGGGTTAAAGTATCTAACCTTAATATTTATTCAACCTATGTTAAGTCATAAGGTGGGTAAAATGCAAGAATGCAAATCCCTTTGGAATAAAGATACTAAAACGGTTTTTTTTATCGAGTGTTCGGGTTGTCGGTTCGGGTCTTGATAATTGGTCAAACCCAAAGTCAACTTTCCAAAATATTGAATGTTATGAGATAACTCAATAAAATTTAATAAGACTTAACCAAGTATGTAGTTCCATTGTTTTAGAACTAACAACGCACGTTAAGCGAGTGTTCGGTTTTGTCAGTCCAAACTTTGTTATGAGATCAAGTTGGATCCAACATTTCCAAGTACTTAAGAAAATATTTAAAAATTAATTTGTAACTATTTTTAAAGAAATATACAAGTTTTAATGGCTAAAAAAAACACACTTGTGTGTCTTAAGCGAGTAAGAATCGGTTTGGTTTCCACATGTCCAAACACTAAAAAACTTGTATAATAATGTACAAATAAAAAAAATACTTTAAGTTTTACAACCAAAAGTTAACAATAAAGTCTTTAAACAAAAGTTTGGTTTTCGGTTCGGATCGTGTTTCGGGTTAAGACCGAGGTAAGATTCTACAAACCCATAACCATAGAATTTGTAAAAATGATTTTAGAAACTTAGATCTAACAATAAGTATGTTTAAACAATTATTTAACAAAACTAGTAACAAAGTTCGGTTTACGGTTTAGAGCTATTTACGATTAAACCGAAGCATAGACTCTTAAAAACACATAACCATGGAACTTGTAAACATGACCAACAAACTAAAATAAGCAAGATTAATATGTATGAACAAGTTATATAGATGTATATATATCAAGGACACGAAGTCCTCCATGAAGCCTTGCCTTATGAGGTCCGAAACCTCACCGACCGGAATCGGAGAAGTAACTACCAAAGGTAAACAAGGGGTGTATATTATATATATGTTGCACAACCATAAACAAGTATTAATAAGGCTACATAAACTAATTAAGATAAAAGACTAAAAACCTTCAAAAACACTTAAGAAGATAACCTTTAATCTTTGATGTTTGAGAGAGTTTTTTTTTTTTTTGAGTTGTAGAAAGGGAAAATGAAGAGGAAAGATGGTGTATATATAGGGTAATGTTGATGGTCAAATATGGGTTTGAGACACAAGAGTTTTCATGCAAAATGGATCAAGACAAAAACACAAAACAAAAAAATATATATAATAATAAAAAAAATAAATAAATAAACAAATAAATAAATAAAAATAAAAATAAAGGTAGGATGTTTTCAAGACCCAACAAGTGTGAAACAATATTGTAACATAAATCCATCATTTTGATTATAACATAAGCTTCGGTTTACAAATCGGATCGGTTTACATAATAAACAAATACAAAAACGAATACAAACAAGACCCCGAAATTGACGAATTTCACATTGGAGAATTGCCATTTGTTTGCTAAACTTTTGGCACAAATGGAGTGTCGGAATATTGTTATTAGAGATCCGATTCGTTACCATCATTTTCAAGGAGGAATTTGCTCATGTGGAGATTATTGGTAGCAGAAACTGAGACATAATAGGCATTATGCCAAATAGTTTCTCTTCACGCAATCCTTCGTTTTGCTGTTTAAAAGGTTATCATGGTCTCATCATCCTCTTTTTGACAATCATTTACATTATTGATTGTTTTCCATCCTTGAAGCAGTCATCTATGTACCAGGTGTGAATTTAAAAATACACAAACAAGAATACAGGATATTGCTTGTTCGGTCAAAGAATGCCCTACTCAACAGGCACAATTAAGTCTGATATTCATTTAACTTTTTGGCTACTTGGGGCGTACAAAAACCTTTGAAGAAACACTAAGTGACCCCGAGTAGATTATGGATAATCTGGGGGTTAAGTAATGTTTCCCACGAGGGTTAGGTCCGGCAAAGAAGGATGTTCTTCAGATGACCTGCAAAACAGACACCGTGAGCTCGTCACTGAGAAGGGGGGGGTTCCTCCTTGTGACCACCCTCCGGCGTGAGAATCACACTAGATTGCTCTGAATATAAGTGTATATTGAGAGAAATAGCTAGTGAAGGTAAAATACAAGATGATCATACCGTTCCAAGGTGTTGTGTGACATCTGCCCTGATCCGACCCGACCCAGGTACCCGTTTCCCTTATCCGATCTCTTTCTTTTATGATTTAATATTTATTTATACTTATATTTTACTTTTAATAATAATAATATATATTTCCTTCCCGCCTTTTTCTCTCTCTTTCTTTCCGCCGTCCCCTCCCCCTTCCTTCTCTCTTTCCGCCTTCTTTTCCCTCTTGTCGCCGTCCCGCCCTTAAGCCTTGTTTCCCTCAACTCTTTGCTTGTCCTTTGGTTCTTCCCGCCTAAGGATGTCTGCAGCTCCACGCGCCAGACTCCTTACATGGAAGCCTGCGTGAAGACATCTTGTTCCTGCGATGCGTGAAGAGAACTCTTCTCGCAGCGCGCTAAGAATGCATGTTCTTCCCGCAATGCGCTAAGAATGTATGTTCTTCCCGCGATGCGCTTAGAATTCTAGTTCACGCAGCACGCTAAGGATGTGATTCTTCCCGCAGTGCGCTAAGGATTGTTGTGCCAGCCTTCGCGCTCGCGCACTCAGCCTTCCCGCGCTTAACCTTTGTATCTTCTGTTTAAATCTAGCCGTTTGCTTTTGTGTTGTCTTATCTTTTGAGCCGTTGACCTGACCCATCTAATGTCTGAATAGTTACTTTCGGCGCAGCATGCGCACCAACCCCATTGGTTGACAGATAAAGTGACTGACATAATCTTTTGAGATCTGCTTTTGCCATGCTTGACCAGTACCTTTATCTGATCCGCCCATGCTTTTTACTGTTCCCTGTCAGCTTTATCTTGCCCCCTGCAGCTGCCATATCTTTTGATATCTTTACTTTTCAGAACTTTTTACCGTTGATATCTTTTCTTTTACTTTTTGAGATCTTTTCCCCTTTTTCTAGGGTTTGTGTCTCCTAGGGTTTTCCTATAAATAATAATAATATTTTCATAACACATCACACACAAACACTTAATCTCTCCTGTTCTCTTGCTCCTTGCTCTCTCTGCCGTCTTCCTCTCCTGCCTCCGTCTTCCTCCCTGTTCTTCCCTGCTTTTCCGGTAATATATATATATTATATATAATAATTTACTTATTAATTATGCTAACTTATAATCAAGACTTAAAACAGATCATTAAAACAATAATCTTATTTATAGGTTAACTTGTGCTTGTTTAAAGTTGGTTCTTGCTTTATCTTACACCGCATCGTTTATCAAGTGAGTTATCTCGTATCTAATCCCTTTTTATTTTAAATGCTTTGGGATGTTCATGTGTTCATACAAAACTTGAGTCTTAAACTGTTTATGAACTTTAGTCGCGCAGTATCCCATGTGTTGAGGACGTAGACTTGGCTGTTTATTTGTATGTGTGGATCATTAACCGTCTTGTCGGTCTATTCCGCAGTTTTCATGGTACCATTAGATGAACACGGGAGAACATTCGTTTATGATTTTCTCTTTTGTTTACACATGCACAGTTAGTCTTGTTTGTGAGCTCAATTGTGAGCACTGGCAGTCTTGTCTCTTAGAGTTGGTCCCGATCAGATTACACCCTTGTTGAAAACCAGACATACACATGTTGCGCGCAGATTTATTGTTATCTATGTATTGTATTAAACTTGATTTCTCACCAACACGCAAGTGTTTGACGTTTATTTTAACACATGTTCAGGTTTGCAGTAGCTGTTTTGGAGCTTGTGGACACATAGGACGTTTTTACTTTTGGACCTAGATTAAAATGTATCAAGACAAGTTAATGTTGTTTGAATGTTATAATTTAAAATATATTGATTTATGTTTGATTTATGTTCTATATTTTCCCCGCTGCGCGTGCGCGATAAAATGTGTATTAATAAATATTGACACCAATAGTGTCGCGAGTAATGAAGCAATATGTGGCGCCCCGATGTATAATCCGCCTTTGGTCGGGGTGTTACAGATTGGTATCAGAGCTCGTTGACTTTAGGATAGGTGGTTAGACGTAACGGCCTAGAATACCTAAGAGTCCCTTCTCGCGCATGAGAGAAATCTCATGTTTGCGCGCTTATTGTTAATTACTCGTTATTTATGAATATGCTCGCACTTGCGCAGTATATGATTTTATGTTTTATTTCGCGATATTTCGATTTTGGTTGAATTTCGATTTTTATTGATTTTACTTACATATTCGTTTGTGGGATTTGAAAATCCGAAAAGTCATGGTGATACATGAATAGTTGATTTTCAATTTCCATTTACGATTATGTTCTGAGGTTGGAGACTTGAAAAGTCATGGTGATACATGAATTGTCAACCTCCAATACTCATTTTCTTGTATATTTTATATTGAGGATTGGAAAGTCATGGTGATACATGAATCGTCAATCTCCAATACTCGTTTACTCGTATATTTTAAATTGGGAATTCGGAAAGTCATGGTGATACATGAATTGTCGATTTCTGATTCGAATTTGTTACCTTTATTAAGTCTGCATTTTGGGTCATTTATTTTACTTTAACTTTTGATAGCATCTAACTCCGTGAAACCAAGCTTTATAAAGTTATACTTTGCGATAAAACCAAGATATTAACTAAAATTAAAACTTTTATAGAATGCCTCCGCTATCTCGCCGATTTCAGAGAAGAGAAGCCTCGCGCATGCGTAGACAGCAACGTTCCCAGGAAATGGCCGCCGCAATAGCCCAAGCTTTGAGCCAAAACAATACCAACACCTCGAGTTATAACATTAAGACATTTAATGCGGGTAACCCTCCAAAGTTCACAGGTCTCGAAGGAGCCACCGTGATGCTCCAGTGGCTCGAGAAGATAGAAAACACTTTCCTTCACACCCAATGCCCCTCAGACAGACGAACCCTATATGCTTCCAGTGTCCTGGAATCCAGAGCGCTTACATGGTGGAATGGAGTAGCCCATGCGCGTGGCGCAGAGGCTGCTTCTAGCATGACATGGGAGGAATTCAAGGAAATTCTTACGCGAGAATTCTGCCCTCCCAACGAAGTTAAGCGCCTGGAGGAAGAATTTTGGAACTTGAAGCAGTACAGCGGTGAAGCGCGCGAGTACGCGACGCGCTTCCACGAGCTAAGCTTACTGGTCCCTCACCTTGTTACCCCTTCACGCCGAGCAATCGAGAAATTCCTTGGGGGTCTCCCCATGGAAATTCAAGATTCTGTATGGGCCAGAAACCCAGTTACCCTCTCTGACGCCATCGAGTTGGCCGCTGTGCTTAGCGACAACCATGTCAGAGCAGGAACCCTGTTCCTGCGGGGAACTGAGAAGACCAAAACCACCAAAACTGTCCCTGAACCCGCAGAAACCAAACCAGAACCCTCAAACCGTAACAACCTCAAGCGCAGGCGCAAGGCCTATGCGCTTACCAACCCGCCCATTGTCCAGCAACCCGTTTACCAACCCCCAGTTTACGCGCCTAACCCACTGTCAACCTACCCAGCACCTCCTGCAGTCCATAACTATGCCTTAACCAATCCAGCACTCCCTGCCCCGCCAACTAAGAAACCTTACACAGGAAACCATCCCTTTTGCCCAACCTGTAGATTTCACCACCCAACCCAAACCCCGTGTCGACTTTGTAACCGTTGTGGCCGTACTGGTCACACTGCTGAGAACTGTAGAGTCCTTCTCGCCAATCCAATTGCGCCAACACCACCAGTCTACCCGCAGAATCCACAACCAACCTACCAAAACCCACGACCCAGATCGTGCTTTAACTGCGGTGATCCCAGTCATTTCCGGAACGCATGTCCAAGACTACAAGTTCAGATTACGCAAGCGAATCCGGTGAACCAGATTTCAAACCAAGTGACGCGTGGACGAGCTTTTAACATAACCGCGCACCAAGCGCAAGCGAATAATGACGTAGTTAATGGTACATTTTTGCTTAACGGATTTTATGCTTCTGTACTTTTTGATACTGGCGCCGATCGAAGTTTTATTTCTCGCGCCTTCGAGCAGAAGCTTGCGCGACCGCGCAGCGATTTAAAAGAAGATTTTTCAGTTGAATTGGCTAACGGTGAAACTGTTTTAATTAACTCGGTGATTAAAGATTGCACGCTTAACCTTAACGAAAACGATTTTCTGATTGACCTCATCCCTATGCCTCTTGGAAGCTTTGATGTTATCATTGGTATGGACTGGCTTACGCATAATCGCGCCGAAGTTATTTGCGCCAAGAAGATGATTCGCATACCTCGAGAAAATGGTGATCTTCACATCTACGGCGAAAAACCCTCCAGTGGTCTTAAACTTATGTCTTGCGCCGAAGCCCAAAGACTCATGCGGAAGAAGTGTATTGCATTTCTAGCCCATGTGGTTAAACCTGTTGAAGAGAAGAAGCTTCGCGATATCCCTGTTGTGCGTGATTTCCCTGAAGTTTTTCCTGATGATCTTCCTGGTATCCCTCCCGCTCGTGAAGTCGAGTTCCGTATTGATCTTGTCCCTGGTGCTTCCCCCGTAGCTAAATCTCCTTACCGTCTTGCACCCGCTGAGATGCAAGAATTGGCCAGCCAACTTCAAGAGTTGACTGCTAAAGGATTCATTCGCCCTAGCTCTTCGCCCTGGGGTGCTCCGGTGTTGTTCGTTAAAAAGAAAGATGGATCGTTTCGCATGTGTATTGATTACCGCGAGTTGAACAAACTCACCATTAAAAACCGGTATCCCTTACCGCGTATTGACGACCTCTTTGATCAACTCCAAGGTGCCTCTTGTTTCTCGAAGATTGATCTCCGCTCTGGCTATCACCAGTTGCGCATCCGCGATGAAGATATTCCGAAGACTGCTTTTCGAACTCGTTATGGCCATTTTGAATTCTTGGTCATGTCCTTCGGTCTAACCAACGCACCCGCCGTTTTCATGGATCTAATGAATCGGGTGTGTAGGCCTTTCTTGGATAAATTCGTGATCGTGTTTATCGATGATGTTCTGGTGTATTCTAAGACCAAGGCCGAGCATGAGCAACATCTCCGATTGGTATTGCAAAAGCTTAGAGCTGAGCAGCTCTTTGCCAAGCTCTCCAAGTGTGAATTTTGGTCGGATGAAGTACAGTTTCTTGGTCATGTTGTTAACAAGATGGGTATTCATGTCGACCCATCCAAGATTGAAGCAATCAAGAACTGGATTACGCCATCCTCTCCTTCTGAGATCCGTTCCTTTCTGGGCTTAGCTGGTTACTACCGGCGATTTATTTCGAACTTCTCAAAGATCGCTTTGCCTTTAACAGCTCTGACGCACAAAGGTAAACCGTATATTTGGGGCTCGAAGCAAGAAGAAGCCTTTCTAACGCTCAAGCGTTTGTTGTGTGAAGCTCCTGTTCTTGCGCTACCCGAGGGTAATGATGATTTTGTCGTGTATTGCGATGCATCCAACCAAGGTCTCGGTTGTGTTCTTATGCAACGAGGCAAGGTTATCGCTTACGCATCAAGGCAACTTAAGGTTCATGAAAAGAATTATACAACTCACGACCTCGAGCTTGGTGCAGTTGTTTTTGCCTTGAAGATCTGGAGACACTACCTTTATGGTACTAAGTGTATCCTTTACACTGAACATAAAAGCCTTCAGCATATCTTTGATCAAAAGGAACTTAACATGAGGCAACGCCGATGGAACGAACTCATCAGCGATTACGATTGTGAGATCCGGTATCATCCTGGTAAGGCTAATGTGGTAGCCGATGCGCTCAGCCGAAAACCCTGCCAACTTAACTGTATCTTGCCGCGCACCCAGCTTCACTTCGCGCCGATTCAAAGCAACCTTGAATCGCGTATTCGTGACGCGCAGCGCGCATCCATCAGTAATGGTAACCTTCGCGCCGAGTTAGCGTGTGGCGCGGAAGCACTCTTTGTCCCTAATCTGAGTGGAATTCTCTGCTATCTCAATCGCATCTGGATTCCCTTTGATGAGAATCTTCGCGCTGATATCCTGAGTGAAGCGCACAAATCTCGGTATTCTATTCATCCTGGCGCTGATAAGATGTACAAGGATTTGCGCATTACTTATTGGTGGCCCGGTATGAAAAAGGATATTGCTGTGTTCGTAGCTAAATGTCTGACTTGTTCTAAAGTGAAAGCTGAACACCAACGCCCATCTGGTTTGCTCGAACAACCTGAAATTCCTACGTGGAAATGGGAATGTGTAGCGATGGACTTTATTACCAAGTTACCTTTGACAGCAAGCAAACATGATAGCATTTGGGTAATAGTGGATCGTTTGACTAAGTCTGCTCACTTTCTGCCCATTCGTGAAAACTACCGTGTTGAGCAACTCGCGCAGCTTTATGTCAAGGAAATTGTCTGCCGCCATGGTACTCCTTTGAGCATCATATCCGATCGCGATGGCCGTTTTATATCTCGCTTTTGGAAATCTCTCCAATCTGCGCTAGGAACTCGCTTGGACATGAGTACGGCATATCATCCTCAGACTGACGGTCAGTCTGAGCGAACTATTCAAACTCTTGAGGATATGCTCCGATCTTGTGTTCTTGATTTTGGAGGTAATTGGGATTCACACCTACCTTTGATCGAGTTCTCTTATAATAACAGCTATCATTCCAGTATCGGTATGGCCCCATTTGAAGCACTTTACGGTCGTAAGTGCCGCTCCCCGATTTGTTGGAGCGAAGTGGGAGAAGCTCAAATCACAGGACCCGAACTTGTTCAAGAGACAACCGATAAAATCGCCAAGATCCGTGATCATCTGCTGACTGCCAGAAGCCGACAGAAGAGTTACGCAGATCGTAGGCGAAAGCCTCTCGAATTTCAAGTTGGTGATCTTGTTCTCCTCAAAGTGTCGCCCTGGAAAGGTGTTGTCCGCTTTGGGAAGAAGGGTAAGCTTGCTCCTCGTTATGTCGGTCCATTCAAGATTCTCGCGCGTGTGGGAAAAGTTGCCTACAGACTTGACCTGCCGCCCGCGCTCAGTAGTGTGCATCCAACGTTCCATGTTTCCAATCTCAAGAAGTGTTTAGCTGACGAGAACCTTCACATTCCACTTGATGAAGTTCAAGTTGATGAATCCATGCATTTCATTGAGAAGCCTGTTGAGATTATGGATCGCGAGGTTAAGCAAACCAAGCGCAGTCGTATCCCTATCGTGAAAGTTCGTTGGGAGTCCAAGCGCGGAGCCGAGTTTACATGGGAAAGGGAAGATCAAATGAAGATCAAGTACCCGCACCTGTTCTCTGCGCAACCTACTTCGAGATAAATTTCGGGACGAAATTTCTTAAAGTAGGGGAGACTGTGACATCTGCCCTGATCCGACCCGACCCAGGTACCCGTTTCCCTTATCCGATCTCTTTCTTTTATGATTTAATATTTATTTATACTTATATTTTACTTTTAATAATAATAATATATATTTCCTTCCCGCCTTTTTCTCTCTCTTTCTTTCCGCCGTCCCCTCCCCCTTCCTTCTCTCTTTCCGCCTTCTTTTCCCTCTTGTCGCCGTCCCGCCCTTAAGCCTTGTTTCCCTCAACTCTTTGCTTGTCCTTTGGTTCTTCCCGCCTAAGGATGTCTGCAGCTCCACGCGCCAGACTCCTTACATGGAAGCCTGCGTGAAGACATCTTGTTCCTGCGATGCGTGAAGAGAACTCTTCTCGCAGCGCGCTAAGAATGCATGTTCTTCCCGCAATGCGCTAAGAATGTATGTTCTTCCCGCGATGCGCTTAGAATTCTAGTTCACGCAGCACGCTAAGGATGTGATTCTTCCCGCAGTGCGCTAAGGATTGTTGTGCCAGCCTTCGCGCTCGCGCACTCAGCCTTCCCGCGCTTAACCTTTGTATCTTCTGTTTAAATCTAGCCGTTTGCTTTTGTGTTGTCTTATCTTTTGAGCCGTTGACCTGACCCATCTAATGTCTGAATAGTTACTTTCGGCGCAGCATGCGCACCAACCCCATTGGTTGACAGATAAAGTGACTGACATAATCTTTTGAGATCTGCTTTTGCCATGCTTGACCAGTACCTTTATCTGATCCGCCCATGCTTTTTACTGTTCCCTGTCAGCTTTATCTTGCCCCCTGCAGCTGCCATATCTTTTGATATCTTTACTTTTCAGAACTTTTTACCGTTGATATCTTTTCTTTTACTTTTTGAGATCTTTTCCCCTTTTTCTAGGGTTTGTGTCTCCTAGGGTTTTCCTATAAATAATAATAATATTTTCATAACACATCACACACAAACACTTAATCTCTCCTGTTCTCTTGCTCCTTGCTCTCTCTGCCGTCTTCCTCTCCTGCCTCCGTCTTCCTCCCTGTTCTTCCCTGCTTTTCCGGTAATATATATATATTATATATAATAATTTACTTATTAATTATGCTAACTTATAATCAAGACTTAAAACAGATCATTAAAACAATAATCTTATTTATAGGTTAACTTGTGCTTGTTTAAAGTTGGTTCTTGCTTTATCTTACACCGCATCGTTTATCAAGTGAGTTATCTCGTATCTAATCCCTTTTTATTTTAAATGCTTTGGGATGTTCATGTGTTCATACAAAACTTGAGTCTTAAACTGTTTATGAACTTTAGTCGCGCAGTATCCCATGTGTTGAGGACGTAGACTTGGCTGTTTATTTGTATGTGTGGATCATTAACCGTCTTGTCGGTCTATTCCGCAGTTTTCATGGTACCATTAGATGAACACGGGAGAACATTCGTTTATGATTTTCTCTTTTGTTTACACATGCACAGTTAGTCTTGTTTGTGAGCTCAATTGTGAGCACTGGCAGTCTTGTCTCTTAGAGTTGGTCCCGATCAGATTACACCCTTGTTGAAAACCAGACATACACATGTTGCGCGCAGATTTATTGTTATCTATGTATTGTATTAAACTTGATTTCTCACCAACACGCAAGTGTTTGACGTTTATTTTAACACATGTTCAGGTTTGCAGTAGCTGTTTTGGAGCTTGTGGACACATAGGACGTTTTTACTTTTGGACCTAGATTAAAATGTATCAAGACAAGTTAATGTTGTTTGAATGTTATAATTTAAAATATATTGATTTATGTTTGATTTATGTTCTATATTTTCCCCGCTGCGCGTGCGCGATAAAATGTGTATTAATAAATATTGACACCAATAGTGTCGCGAGTAATGAAGCAATATGTGGCGCCCCGATGTATAATCCGCCTTTGGTCGGGGTGTTACATGTTGGAGTATTTATAGCCGAAGGTAGGTTTCCAAGCAGGTACAGCCAGCTGTATAATATTCCTGTTCTACCAACTATGGGCTACGCACGTGCCATGCTGGTTGGTGGGTAGGCAGCGGCTGATAGTGACAAGGCCGGCTGTGTACTGTTCCCTTTCCACCAACTGCAGGCTATGTGCGTGCCACGACAAGGGTTGGTGAGTAGGCAGCGGCTAATAGTGACAAACAATACTAGAGCATGCTCCTCGTACTGTTGTCGGTGAGCTGTCACCCTGTGATTGGTTCATGGGCTGCTTTGGTCAGATCTTGTCTATTTTGTCCATACCTTGGCAGGTATAGTACAAAAGATCTTCCAGAAGCATACGGACTGGCTCATTTGGGCGGGAGTATTCCCGCCTTGCTCATTCCTTCAGGTGACACTGAATTATTGAGAGTTAGTGCCTTGTGCGTGTAGCCTTGCTATTAGTGCGGGTAGCCTTCCCTGATGGCTTGTATCCGCAGCTGCGGGGACAGGCGGGGTACTTCACCATTGGGAGGCTTTCCCTGCGGGAACAGCTGGCGTACTGCGCGTAAGGTCTTCATCTCTGAGCATGGTGGATCCTGCGGAACCAGTTGGTCCTTGCGCAGACGTCCCTCTTCAAGGTGAGTCTTGCGGGTCCAACTGGGCTCTGCTGGGACCTACCTCTTCAAGTCCCCCCAGTCCAATATTCGTCTCATGAATTGTTAATAAGTGAGGTGAACTTTGGACTTAAGCAAGGGTTTTGAAAAGGATTTAGTTTTAAGGTTGTCCATGGGGATTCTTCCCGCGGTTTCCCTAATGTGTGCAGAAATTCCCGACTTTTCTGCTTGATCTTTGGGTATGATGCGGGTAGGTGTGTAACCTCCTCGCAAGTCAGGAGCGTTGAGTTTCACTTGTGTAGATTCTCCATGAGGTTTCGGTAGTTTTAAACATAGTGATCAATTATGTTAAAGAACCAATTCCATCCTGGAGCTTCAAACAATCTAGTTCTCAACGTTCCCGCTATGCGGGGATGTTATTTTCCTTTCCGCAAGCATGGCCCAGAAGATCCTTCTTGGTTTCAATTCCCTGCGAGTGCTAAGTATGTGAAGGGTTTCGCCTTGACACTGTACCCGCACTCGTCTTATAGTTATCTTACTTCCAAGGTATTCTTGGCGTCCATTCCATGCGGGTGCTAAGTATGTGAAGGGTTTTGCCTTGACACTGTACTCGCACCTGTCTTATAGTTACTTGGTTGCCAAGGTAAGGGGTATAGTCCCGCTTACTTTTGAATCTTTTTGAAATTCGAAGAGTTGGTGAAAGGATAAGAACAGTCCAAACTGTTGAAACGTCGTCCGACAGTTTCTTCTGACAGTGTCAGGACGTGCAGGAAGTTATGGCGACGTGACAGTATATAGTCATTCCAGACGCTTTTTCAGGCGCGTGGGCGCGATTTTTCGGGCGCGTGGGTGCGGATTTTACGGCGCGCATCCCGTCAACAGCTGTTGACAGCTTGCTTTTTCCACGTGTCATAGTTTCATTACACCAGCTCTTTTCTCTCTCCTCCTCATTAAATTCATCGCATTCATTGCGATGAGTATATAAAGGATGAGAGGGTTCACGGTAATCCACATTTTCACTTCTTTCTTCTTCTTCTAAGCGATTTCTGGCGAATACTCTAACTTTCTGTCGAGCATTCTCCTGAAATCGTTCTTTACCTCCAAAACATGTAGTCTACTCATGATCCAGAAGCTACCGTCGAGGAGTCTGACTTGTATGTCGAGAACCCGACGTCTACGTCCGATAAGGACGATAAGAGCACTGCTGGCGAATGCCAGTATGCTCTTCCCATCGAGCTTTACCGGTACATCGTCCGGAAGTTCATGCTCGAGCCGTTCGAGCCTGAGTTTCCGGAGCCACACCAGACGGTGTACGATGCCCCCGAGGGCAAAATAGGGGTATATGCCGCTTTCTTCGTCTATGGGAATCTTAGGTTCCCGTTGTCGAAGTTTGTATACCGTGTTCTGGATAGACACAGTGTGCACCTGACCGAGGTACACCCAATGGCGATCGCCAAGATCCGCCATTTTGAGTGGGTGTGCCTCATTCTTGGCGTGGATCCCCACGTCGACCGCCTGATGACCTTCTAGTCCTGGAGGTGTATCCAAGGCTGGTATACCCTGGTCACCCGGATCAAGGGTTTGAAGATCTGCGCTACCGAGCGCAGTCTTCGGTCTTGGAAGCGGGAGTTCTTTTACATCTCTGCCCGTGTCGTCCCTATAGCGATGACATTTAAGAACGGGAGAGCTCTCCCCAGCCTTCACGCCTCCAACTACCAGGAGGCGGAATGGTTCTCCAAGATTTCCCGGATCCAGACTCCGGTTTACCGCTTTCCGGAGTCCGGGATGGTGATGCTCGGTATGAGCAGGGTGTGGAAGGATGCTGGGGCGGATGCGCCACAAATTCCCATCGTACTTGAATACGGTTTGAACTTTATCCCTTACGGTATGCTCCGTCTTCTTTGTTGATTTAAGGTTTTTTCTAACTGTTTTTCTTTTTATTTCAGAGGGAAATGACTTGCAGTCCCTCCTGCATCCGCGGGAAGCTGACGGTCCCGTTCGGTTGGGTACTCGTGCTCTTGACGAGAACGAGTTGCCCATCCTTGCGCAGACTGCGGATCGGTTTGTGGAGGCCTACCCGTCAGGCCACGAAATACTGAGCGCCACGCGGCCAGGTAAAAGACTATTTAACCCTCGCCCTCTGAATGCTGAAACCTCTGCTGGAATTCCTCTAATCTTGTCATCTTCTGATGAGGAATCCGCAGATGGTCCTTTTCTTGCGCGGAAGAAGAAGGCTGTCGGCGGGAAGGGCAAGGCGAAGGTTGCCTCCACTGCCGATCAGGGGAACCGGTCTGAGTCGGAGACCGAGAGTGAAGAAGCGGCGGAGAACCCAGGTGGTGTTGAGACCACTGCTCCGGAGGTTGAAACGGCTGTCACCTCCGAGCAGCCCAGGATGACGACGGTGACCGGTACAAAGAGGCCGGCTCCATCGGGTTCGTCCCTGCCTGTTCGCACCTTCAAGCTCAAAAGGACCCGTAAGTGTACATAACTTTAACTTCATATCTTTCCGCTATTATAGTTATATATCTTGTCTTCGTGCAGGCGTGGATGCTACGGCATTCCAGAGTGGAGCGGGAGGGAGCAGCTCTGGACCCATGAAGGTAGGTTTGGTCAACCTACCCGAGGCGATGACCCAGGCGGCTACGCCTGCTTGCAGTACTGGTTCAGTTGCTCATCCCGTTGAGCCAACTGTTCCAGCTGTAACATTATCCCCGCCGGCTGTCAGTGCCATTTTCACAGAATCCATCACTGAGCCGGCGGTGATTTCTCTTGCGGGTTCTTCCGCAGCCGCGGCCACGGTTGTGAGTTCACCTCCGGTGAGTTCACCTCCGTTGGTTTCCACCGCGGCAGCCTCCACCATGCCTCCTCCGGCGCCTGCGACTACGGCCAGTCCTTCAGGTACGTTTGGGGTTGGGGCGTCTAGCCAATCCTTGCCTCCTTCCCGTCTCCTTGACCTTTTGGATGGATATCCCTTAGGTTCAGGTGATGGGTTTGGTGGCTATCGGCCTGTTGTCGACCCTACAGGTGCGTAGGGTTATTTTGGCCTATATCCCTTTCATCATTTCTCTCTCTTAACTGTTTTTTGTTTTTTTGCAGTTCGTGATTCCAACGAGGTGTACGCTCCTCGGTGGAATATCCGCCGGGGAACGACCCTCCGGACTGCTGAGGAGTGCGTCGAATGGGCGCGTCACGCCGCCCCAAGCGGTGCGCTGGGGGAGGCCATGGCCAGCTACCAGCAAGGTAGGCTGTCCAACGAGCTCCGAATCCTCCTCGCCCGGATGCAGCCGCGCATCGAGCTACTTTGTCGTGAAAATGACAAGTTAAAGACGGCGTGTAGCCTTGAAGTGGCTCAGGCGCGGGCTATCCGGGAGGAGAATGCGAAGCTTGCCGCAGTTGCTGCGGAAAAGGAGAAGGCCTTCAAGGCCCTCGAGGTTGAAGTTCAGGCCCAGCTCGAGGCCCGTTCCAAGGCTGCCCAAGCTGTTAACGAACAGCTTCGGTTGGCCAAGGAAACTGCACGGAATGCAACCGAGAGGGCCACCAAGGCTGAAGCTGTTGCTGAGCCTCTACGCATCGAGAATGAGGAACTTAAAGCCAAATTAGAGAGGCTCCAGCAGGCTCATGATGCTTTGGCCATGGAAGATGCCAAGAAGCTCCAAGAGATCTTGGACCAGAGGGGGGTGCTTGACCAAACTGAGCGTAAGCTAAAGGGCGTCGAAGAGGCTGCAGCCAAAGATGTGTTGCTTGCCAACCTTACAAAGAACGAAGCCGAACGCGCCCGTTATGAAGCTCAAGCTGCCCTCCAGGAGGCTCTGGTTACCAAGGAATGGCTTCTTCGAGAAGCGTTGTCGCAGGTATGCGCAGTTTCACAATTTCTTTACGCTTTTCCTTACACTTAGAAGAGTTTTTGATATACTTCTGTTTTTTAGGTTGTGCATCGGGTGTTCACGAACACATCATATGACGATGCGATGAGCGCAGCCCTCAACCCTTCTCATAAGGATGGGGAAAAGGCTGGCTTCTTGCTTGGTCTAGGGTTTGTTGAACAAGGCATTCCGCCTTCCAACTTCCCTCTTTACAATGTGGATACTGAAGTTGCGTATGACCAAGCAGTGAATCAGTATGCCGCCTTCCCGCATCCGGTGGTGGAGAAGGTAAACGAGATTGCTGCTGCTGATGATGGGCTAACTATCCTCAAAGCTTTCCTTGAACCGCCACACTCTACTGGTGGTGCGGGTCCAAGTGGGAGTGGTCCTGAAGCTTGATACTTTAGATCCCTTTCCACCATTAGAGTAGATTTTTATGTTTGTAGACTTCTAATCTTGTATGCGGGTATGTACCCAGCAATTCTTTTAATGTTTGAATGTTGATGGAATAAAGATTATTTGTTAATGCCTTACCTTGTTTATTTCACGCATATTTTGGTTTAACTTAGCAATTTCTTGAGTACTTAGATAAGTTAACTTTTCAACGTGGCAGATAATAAGTTAAAGTTTTGCTTCCTCTTTCGTGATTGTGCGTATAAGACCGTCACTTTCACTTAGTAGGATGGCTAAACTTTACCTATATCTGACCTGCGTGGAAGTTTTCCTCATCTTTTCCTTTGAAATTTTCTAAGTGTTTTGAATAAGTTAACCTTTCGACGCGCGGTTGCCAATAGGTCAATGTTCAGTTTCCTCTATCATGATTGTGCGGGTAGGACCATCACTTTCATTTATTAGGATGACCAAACTTCACCTATAGCTGACCTGCGTGAAGGTTTTCCTTAGAAATTTTTACCGTTTTATGTGTTTATGCGGGTTTTGCCGCCTTCCACACGCAACGACTTACTTCTTCCCATATTTATGCGGTGAATACCGGCATCAGTGTGGGAAGTTCATAAGTATAAAGGTAAGGCTATCAACACAATGTGATAAAGGAGAATCATTTCCATTAGAAGTGGCTCTAGGCCTTTTCTTTACAAGTTTGGAATTGATCTACATGTAACATTTGCGTAATTGAGCTCCGTTCCATGTTCTTGGGATAGGAGTGCCATCGAGCCTTTCGAGCCGGTATCCGCCTTTTCCCAAAACTTCTTTGATAATGTACGTCCTTCCCAGACCGGTGCCGGTTTTCCTGGGCGCTCTTGGTTTGAAGCCTCGTTGTTACGCAATATGTAGTCTCTTACATTGAAGTTGCAGAGTTTTACCCGCGTGTTGTAGTACTTTTGCATTTATCGCTTGTAGTTTTCTTCACGCGCTGCGGCTAAATCTCTGCGTTCCTCGGTTAGCATAAGGTCTAACCGTCTTTCCGCATCATTGTCTTCTGGCTGAATCAAGACCCTTGGTGAGGGCAAACCAATTTCGACTGGGACCATGGCTTCAGTGCCATAAGTGAGGCTGAACGGGGTTTCTCCCGTACTGGCCTTTTTCAGCGTTCTGTTTGCTCAAAGGACGCGTGGAACTTCGTCTACCCAGCCGGATCTGTGTTCCAGGAGTCTTTTCTTTATGCCTTCGACGATGCTTTTATTTGCTCTTTCCACCTCACCGTTACCTTGCGGGTGTGCCACTGAGGTAAAGGTGTGGGTGATTTGAAGTTCTTCCAGCCACTTTTGTAGCTTCTTGTCAGCAAAGTTGGTGCCGTTATCACTCACCAAAGTCTGTGGAAGTCCAAAACGACAAATAATAAATTCCCAAATAAATTTTTTAATATGTTTTGCGGTTGTTTGGGCTAAGGGTTTTGCTTCTATCCACTTGGTGAAGTAGTCGATGGCTACCACTAGGAACTGAACGTTTCCTGCTGCTGTAGGAAATGGGCCTGTCACATCGATGGCCCACTTCTGAAATGGCCATGAAGAGGTGACTGGAACAAGTTCATTCTTCGAGCGATGCGTGTTGGGTGCGTAGAGCTGGCAAGACCTACACTTTCTGATGTATGCCAGCGCATCTGTATGCATCCCCGGCCAAAAGTATCCCGCGTTGTTTAACTTAGCTACAACAGCGCGTGGACCTGCGTGTACTCCACAGATGCCTTCGTATACTTCCCTTAGGAGGTAGTCAGCATCTTGGTTGTCCACGCATCTTAAGAGTGGGCCAAGAAAGTTACGTCTGTAAAGGATGTCATCGATGAGTTGATAGTTTAATGCTTTACAACGTATTTTTCTTGCCTGTGTTTTTGACTCTGGTAGTATACCCGCTGCAAGGTAATTTATTATCGGTGTCATCCACGTTTCTGTGCCGGTTTGGATGACACAAATTTCCTTGTGCGGGACTGATGGTGTTTCAAGGAGTTCAATGCGGATGTCCTTTCCCAAATGGGTGAAGGCTAATGATGCAAGCTTGCTTAACGCATCCGCAGATTTGTTTTCGCTACGCTTGACGTGTATGACTTTACAATCATTAAAATCGCGCATAAGGGTTTTTGCTTGTGCGAGGTACAGGGCCATTGTGTCGTTCACGGCCGTGTACGTTCCGTTTATTTGGTTGGCTACTAACATGGAATCCACGTGGGCTTCCAAGTTTGTCACTCCCATTTTACGCGCAATTCTCAGCCCGGCCAAGAATGCTTCATACTCGGCTTCGTTATTCGTACTTGGAAAATCCAGTCGAATAGCGTAAGTGTATTCTTGGCCTGCTGGGTTGGTTAGTTTCAACCCTGCGCCTGAACCCTCGTTGCTGGCTGCTCCATCGGTGTAGAGTCGCCAGACATCATTGATGTCCTGTGCTGGGGAGGGTTGAGCCTCCTCCTGGCACTCTTTCTCCCGCGAAGCGGGGACTTCTGCTATAAAGTCGGCCAGGACCTGGCCTTTTATGGCTGGTCTTGGCTTGTACTTTATCGCATATTCCCCCAACTCAATTGCCCATTTTGCTAGACGTCCCGATAACTCGGGTTTGCCTAGAACATTTGCAAGTTTGAAGCTGGTGAGAACGGTGATTGGGTGACCTTGGAAATATCGTCTTAGCCTGCGTGAAGCCTGTACAAGTGCTAAGACTAGTTTTTCCAGGGTAGAGTACCGGGTTTCTACGTCTGTTAGGACACGGCTAACATAGTAAATAGGCATCTGGATACCTTTTCGCTCTACTAGCAGGACTGCCCCGGTTGTTTTATCTGTGGCAGAAAGATATATGATTAATTCCTCCCCCGCTTCTGGTGCTGTGAGCGTTGGGAGTTCGATCAAGCGTGACCGAATTTCCTGAAAAGCTGCTTCCGCTTCTGGTGTCCAGCGGAAGTGCGTTTTCTTTAAACAGTTTCTCAATGTTGACACGAATGGGAACGACCTATCCGCATGGTTTGACAAAAAGCGGCTAAGTGCGACTAGGCGTCCATTCAGTGTATGGGCTTGCTTGATGGTAGTAGGTGATTCCATTTTGATAATGGCTTCGACCTTCTCAGGGTTCGCTCTGAAGCCATCTTTAGTAACAATGACTCCCAAGAACTTCCCTTCTTCCATCCCAAAGGAACACTTGCTCGGGTTGAGCTTCATGTTTATCTTTCTGAGCGTGTTGAAAGTTTCTTCGATGTCTTTCAACATCGCTTCTGGCTCAGGGCTTTTGATGACCAAATCATCCATGTAGACTTCCAAGTTTCTCACAATTTGGGCATGAAACTCTTTGTCCATCAGGCGTTGGTATGTGGACCCTGCATTCTT
The DNA here is from genome assembly GCF_021521415.1 of Bidens hawaiensis. Taxonomy (NCBI): domain Eukaryota; kingdom Viridiplantae; phylum Streptophyta; class Magnoliopsida; order Asterales; family Asteraceae; genus Bidens; species Bidens hawaiensis. The sequence goes on from NW_027505843.1 coordinate 72,171, forward strand.
AAGTCCGAATGGCAACATTTGATAACAAAATGTGCCATCGGGCGTCCGAAATGCGGTTTTGTCCTGATCATCTACAGCCATGTGGATTTGATGGTACCCCTTATATGCGTCAAGGAAGCATTTAAGGCGAAACGGTACTAATGAATCCACTTTGAGGTCAATTTCGGGTAACGGGTAACAATCTTTGGGGCATGCTTTGTTTAAATCTTTGAAATCTATACACATGCGCCATTGTTTGTTAGCCTTCGGTACCATAACGGGATTTGCAACCCATGTTTGATATCTAATAACGCGTACGATGCCCGCGTCAAGGAGTTCCTTGACTTGGGTTCTACACGCGTTAGCCTGTTCCGCCCCCATTACTCTGCGCTTTTGTATGACTGGCGTAAAAGCCGGGTCACACTTGAGCTTATGCTCTGCTTTACTTCGAGGTACACCAATCATGTCAGCTGGTGTCCACGCGAAGATGTCAGCGTTTCTCTGTAGTAAGCGTTTGAGTAAGGTGCGCGTAGGATCAGTGATTGTTGGGCCAATTGTAACAGCCTGGTCAGGGTATTTGCCATTGAGGGCCCATTTTTCTGGTTCGGTGATGGTTGGTTTAGCCATCTTTGGTTTGGGTTTAGATGAGACAGATGCGATGCATACCTGGGGGATACCGGTGATCATCGCTACACCCTCAGCAGTTGGCCATCCCATCATGCCGTGGACTGAAGATACCACGGCGTTGAATCTTGCCATCCCGTCTCTCCCGAAGAGAATGTCGTATGTGTGATGTGGCTTCCTCATTACGACGAAGTCCACGTCTTCTGTGCGGGAGTATTTTCCGTCCGTGAGAATGACGGGGAAAGATAGGATACCCAGGGGTGTGTTTGTGCTGCCGTCGAACCCTTCCATTGAGGCGTAAACCGTTTCCAGGCGTTCTTTGTCTTCGTCATCTAGCTTGTCGAAGAACTGCCTGTACATAACCGTTGACGAGGCGCCGTTGTCAGCAAGAGTGCGGGAAGTTATGTAATGCCCCAGCTGGCTTTTGATGACGATAGGGCCTTCCTTGCTGGGTCCTCCTGGCACTCGCGGGAAGCGCACCTCAGCTTCCTTCCATTCGCATGGTTCTGTCGTTCGTCTTTTTCTTCCTCTGATGTTGCCATGTGGATGCTGATGTCAACGGGCTTTCGTCCGTTGCCTTTATACCGGTTATCATTCCTTCCTCCATTCTTGATTGATGCCACAAGGTGTGAAAGTCTTCCATCCTTGACGAATGTTTCAACAATATCCTTCAAGGATGTACACTCCTCTGTATTGTGACCCTTTGTCCCGTGGAAGTCACAGGATTTGCTCTGATCCGCATTAGGTCGCTGTCGGATCATTGGAGCTTTTGGCCATGGGAGTTTTTCGGTGGCAAATATCTCCGTGACGCTTTTGGTGAGTGGCGTCCACCGGTGTTTTCGGCTTGAAGGGTGCGTGTTATCCCTTCCGCCAACAAGAGGGCGAGAGCTGGATGAGGTGTCAAAGTTTACCCTTGACTGCCAAATACCTAGCTTCCTCTTTTTGTTCTGCCGGGCGATTCGAACATTGTTTTCTCTGGTCCTCTGCGTGTAGAGGTGTGTACTCTGGGGAAGATCCCTACCCAGTTGCTTCTCCGTCTCGGCAAAGCGCTTGGCCGCTGTCATGATGGCATCCCATGTGGATGGCATGCCGTCCTTACCCGTCAACATGCGGATAAGCTCTGGGTATTCGGCGCCCTGGATGAAAGCGGCGCGAACAAGATCTTCACTTATGTTGCACAGACTCAGCTTCTTGGAGTTGAAGCGAGTGATGAAGTCTAGTAAAGATTCATCTTCATCTCTCACGCAGTTGAGGATCGTCCACTGCTCTTCAGTATATTTCCTCTGTTGACTGAAGTGTTGGCTGAACTTGTGTTGAAAGTCCGCCCAATCATAGATGTGGTGGACCGGTAAACAATCAAACCACGCCCTGGCCGCTCCAACCAGCGTCATCTGGAACATATAACACCACGTGGGTTCCGTCCAGTTACTGACGGTTGCCCCCGCTATGAATCTGTTCAAGTGATCGTCTGGGTCGGATAGACCATCATAAGTGCCGATGTTGGACATCTGTTTGGCACTTCTCGGGGCGATTGCTTCCGCAATGTCCCTTGCAAACTTGGATGTTCCCGCATTTGCAGCAGTTGGTCTAAAGGTTTTGGAGAAGTCGCGTGGGTTTCCCCCCGCGTTCCTTGGTTTGAAGGTTTCTCCGAAATTCCTTCTTGGTTGGAAGTCCGTTTCTTTACGCTTCCCTTTCGCCCTATGGCGAGGGTTCGCGTCAGTGTCGGATTCCTCCCGATCATCGTCCGAGTACTCGCACTCACTGTTCATGTTGAGCTGTTGTCGAGTGCTCCCGAATCCGTCAGCCTATTGGAGTGAACGCAAGCGTTCATCCAACTCAGCTTGGAATTCCTTCTGACGTGCTTCGGCCCACGCCTTAACTTGATCGAGTGTTTGGCGAGGGAGCCTCGTCTGTTTCTCCAACTGGGCATCAGTGAACCCCAGTGAAATATTGTTTACTGCACTTGCCCCGGCTTGGGTAACCGGGGTAGTGTTCGTAAAATTTGTGTAACCGCCGGTGTTCCCCCCAGTAGCTGGGGTTGTGGTTACCGGGGTTTCTTGGTCACTTACTGGCCTTGGGACCGGAGTAACGTTAACCATTTTTTCAGAATTTTTGAAAAAACTGAATTAGTTCTAGCTTTTATGCACGGATGGCGCCAATGAAGAAACACTAATCGACCCCGAGTAGATTATGGATAATCTGGGGGTTAAGTAATGTTTCCCACGAGGGTTAGGTCCGGCAAAGAAGGATGTTCTTCAGATGACCTGCAAAACAGACACCGTGAGCTCGTCACTGAGAAGGGGGGGGGGGGTTCCTCCTTGTGACCACCCTCCGGCGTGAGAATCAGACTAGATTGCTCTGAATATAAGTGTATATTGTGAGAAATAGCTAGTGAAGGTAAAATACAAGATGATCATACCGTTCCAAGGTGTTGGAGTATTTATAGCCGAAGGTAGGTTTCCAAGCAGGTACAGCCAGCTGTATAATATTCCTGTTCTACCAACTATGGGCTACGCACGTGCCATGCTGGTTGGTGGGTAGGCAGCGGCTGATAGTGACAAGGCCGGCTGTGTACTGTTCCCTTTCCACCAACTGCAGGCTATGTGCGTGCCACGACAAGGGTTGGTGAGTAGGCAGCGGCTAATAGTGACAAACAATACTAGAGCATGCTCCTCGTACTGTTGTCGGTGAGCTGTCACCCTGTGATTGGTTCATGGGCTGCTTTGGTCAGATCTTGTCTATTTTGTCCATACCTTGGCAGGTATAGTACAAAAGATCTTCCAGAAGCATACGGACTGGCTCATTTGGGCGGGAGTATTCCCGCCTTGCTCATTCCTTCAGGTGACACTGAATTATTGAGAGTTAGTGCCTTGTGCGTGTAGCCTTGCTATTAGTGCGGGTAGCCTTCCCTGATGGCTTGTATCCGCAGCTGCGGGGACAGGCGGGGTACTTCACCATTGGGAGGCTTTCCCTGCGGGAACAGCTGGCGTACTGCGTGTAAGGTCTTCATCTCTGAGCATGGTGGGTCCTGCGGAACCAGTTGGTCCTTGCGCAGACGTCCCTCTTCAAGGTGAGTCTTGCGGGTCCAACTGGGCTCTGCTGGGACCTACCTCTTCAACCTTGCTGATGTATTTTAGGATAGCAAGTCTACATGGCTTCTTGATGTTTACAGTTACATTGCAGATGTATAAATAGAATGATGATGTTTGGTTTTATTTATATTAATTTGGTCATGTTCTTCAGACTCCTTGGCAAGCCTCAATGATGGTCATTATAAGTCTTTGGGTCTTGGCTTATTTCTGTTGGATAATATCATCATATATTTTGGTATGTTATGTAATTATTAGGTGACATTATTTTTTGTTGTTTCTCTTCTAATTATGCTTATGCCATACTAAATAGTGATCAACATGATGCATACTGGATTTTCAATATTTTATATGATATCATGTAATTTTGCAAAACATATAACATGGAAACAAGAAAGGCTCATCAGTCATTACTATCACATGATTTAACATCAGAATATGATCTCATTACATATCCTGGGAAAGATCCTCCATAGTTTTACTGCAAACCTACCAATAAAAAGCGGGAGATTTCTTAAAATTACCATGCTTAGATGTTATATCGATGAATCATTGCATCAATTGTTTTCAGGCCATGTTAATGTCCAACCAAATGTTCTATTATGCATTTCTAACAAATATGAATCTCAGATACAAATCATGATGTCTCTTTATTGCTAGCTTATCTTTGGTAGCTTCCTCTTTCTTAATCTCAGCAGCAAAATATGCAAAAGCTTTTAAGTAAAGATTCATACACCTCAATCCCTTTCAGGTACTCTTGTTCAAAACTGCAACAAAAACACAACTTCATTATCTAACATTTGGTATTCCTTCCTTAGTTTTTGCTTTCTTTTGCTTAGTACTTTGTTTAACCATCGTAAAATAAAAGAGACTGTCATTATGATCATGAAGAAGATACGGGTGTTTGCCATTGGAGAGAACCTGGTTGCAGTCACACCCTTTAATCAAAAGTAACAAGCATCAGCTGAGGCAGGAAAAATCTCGGGTTTTCAAAACCTCCTACCAGCTTTATGTATAGCTCTGGTACGTATCCAGCCCATGGAGCAGTCAAGATCCTTTTCGGATATGTTGTTTATCCATTCAATCACGATCAGGAATATGGGGGGTTTGAGGAAGAAAAATGGTGGGGGAGCTGAAAAGACATAACTACTTCTTCACCATTTACTATAATTTGTCTTGTTTTTTTATCGTGGAGACAAGCCCCTCTAGAATCAGGCCAACTATCCTTGTTCTTGTTTTATATCAATCAATCAAATTTCGAGTTTCTATCAAGCTCCCTCTAGTTGGGCCCACCACAGGATTGACCTGTAATGAGCTGTCAAATTCGGCCCTCCATCTTCATCATACAACACCTTCTGCTTAAACTGCCTATGCAGAATACACAGTTAAAACACAACTTCCACAAATCAGAGTCATATAATTGTTAAACATGTCAACTGCAAATTTTGCACCAATGAGAATTTATGTGAAAATATGTTGGTCCAATTGTTGTAAATAAGTACCTGATTCAGAAACTTGGGTTGTCATTCGATGAAAAGGTGATTTCATGCAATGGCTTGTATTTATTTATTAATCAATAACATAATTAGAATTCAACATGATAACAAGAAGTGTTATACGGGTCATGTTTGCGGGCTGGCAGGTTGAACCTGACACGAACACAAACACGACATGAGTTTTCACGGGTTCACATTGCAATGCCTTCAAGATCAGGTTATGAGTTATGACCCCAAGGCTGATGGTGGATGAATTCTGCCATAAATTAGTAAGTCATAAGTGAACAAGAAGACAAATGGTATATTTAAAATTAATGGGCCTTGAGGGAGTATAATAACCATATGAGTGCCACTTGAATAGAACTATGATTAGCTAAGTGTCGGCTAGAATGTTTAAGCATCTAAAATTACCTTCGAGATATCTCAGTCAATGAACAAATTTGTGGGTCGGTTATAAATTTATAATGTTTACACAAAACCAAATCAGCTAGAAAATGGGTAGGACTGAGATGATCAGACACAATATCTTTAACATATTACAAGTTAATTAGATAATCAACCTGCATATATATCCCACAACGTAAGATTAAAAGTGTTCCCATCTGCTCCCCTATTTGCACTGTTACTAATTATTATGAATTTTCAGTACCATGCAGAAAGGCTCATATTACACCATTTTGATCCATCTTCTGATAATACTGCAGCAATACCCGCATTTAAAAAACTTACATCATATACTGGTTTTTATTACCCAAAGGGCAAAATAGTAATTACATCCGTAGGTGTCTGTCTGACCCACTGTTGCAGGTTAAGTCTCCAGCATCTTCTGCATGTGGCTCATGCCTTGTTGCAGTTGTGCCGGAAATATTATTTCGGTTGTTGGCATACCCTATTAAGATCTTCTACACCTATAATCAGAACCAAAAATCTTCGCCTAAATCGGAGTAACCGATATTCCCCTAATTTGCCCGAATCATAAACTGGTCACTCGGTTTAATCGGTTAATGGTTATTATCGACACGCTTTTACGAATGAATCAATTCGGTGTATGTTGTATCTCTAACAAGTCACCCACAACAAATGAAATAGCATAAAAGTAGAAAGCAACAAAAAACCAGTTTATAAACTCACCGTTTATTAAGACTATTATAGCAGTTAATTCACAGCTAAGTTACATCAGGAAGTTATAATTCAACATTTATTTCAGTCGGTAATGATTTAAATAAAAAATGTACAATAACTCTTGACATAATTTTAATTATACAAGTTGAAAAAGCAGGCAGTAAATATTAGCAGCTAAACTACCAGCACAAAGCAACATATCTTAAAACGGGATGAGCTCAATCTTTAGATCGTAGTTTCCCATATCTTGTTGCTCTTGTTGAATTCTTCTAACAGACGCACCAACAGAGTACCTACACTTGCTGATTTTAATAAGCTCAAGTGTTGGTATGTCACCAATTTCAAAGGGGGTCTCTTCAAGGTGGCAGCGCCTGTTAATTTCTAGTCGTTTAAGACATGGGAAGCTTGGGCTATAAACCTCCCACTGTCTGATATCTAGCAACTCAAGTCTCAAGAATTTTAGCTGTGGAAATTCCTGATCATCTGTGTTCCAACAGCTTCCCGAAAAGGCATCGTCTATTAGTTTTAAAGCCTGGAGATTAGCTAACGACTGAATGATTGACATATCACTCCAAGGTAGACCACAACATTCTAGTGAAAGTGATTTCAATGTTGTTGGGAGCGTCATTTGATTCTTTCCACGCACAGGAAAACTCCGCAAAGTGAGGCTTTCAAGGTAGCTGAAAGATCTGAAGTCATTTTGTTTATAGCTGTAAGTAACGCATGAAAGTTTCTTAATGCATGGAAAATACTTTTGAAAACTAAATGCCTCATCTTTCAAACTCACAAATGAAACAGTATGCAAATTCATTGGTTTTTCAATTGAACCAATATCAAAGCCCCATTTCGAGCTCTTCAAATGCCTCAGGTTTACCAGATCTGATATGTTACTCGGTAAAACAACATCGCTACTACTTGATTCGTAGATGAGAGTTTGAAGGTTCCACAAATTGCATATTGAAGATGGGAAATTTAATGATGAGATATAAACTGCAAGATACCGCAGGTGAACTAGCAATTCCATGCTGTAGGGAAAAGCGCTTAATTCACATGTTTGTAGATCTAACACCCTAAGTAGCACAAAGGAAGGGAAACACTTTGCAATGCCGTCACTCAAGAATCTGCAACACCTGAACCACAAAATCGATCGAAGGTTTTGGGTGGACGTATAGCTTAAGTTTGGATCTTTGGTATGAATGAACTTGCGGACTGGCTTATAAGGTGGTGTAATAACATTAGAGGACAATATTCGCTTATCTGTTTGAAGGATGAATCGTTCTTCCCGGGATTTTTTCAGGCATAGCTCCCTAACAAGATCATGCACTTTACAAGCTTTGATAGCTCCACTAGACCTGCTCCTGCGTGCTACAATTACAAGATTTCTATCAATTAGATCCATCAGGTAACCCTCTGCAATATCTTCCAACCTTCTAGTTCCATCTTCTTCAATAAACCCCTCGGCCATCCATAACCACATCAAGTTTTCTACTTCAAACTCGTCTTCCAGGAAGCCACCAAGATAAAGAAAGCACTCTCTCAAGTGAAGAGGAAGATGATTGTAACTTAAACCTAATGTTTCCAAGCATCCATTCTCCTTACCAACAATGTATGAGCCTGTACTTTCGGCAATTTCCATCCACAAGTTCCTACTCAATGCTTCTTTTGCTAAAATTCCTGCAATGACAACCACGACAAGCGGTAGTCCTTTACAATTTTCTACTATCTGCATTCCAGGTTTTACCGACCATTCAGGGCATTCATTGCCACGGAACACCTTTTCACACAACAGCTCCCAACCTTTTTCTTTGTTCAAATATCCCAAGTGATGAATGAGCCCATCTGAACTTGCATGCTTAGCAACTTCAGTTACGCGACTGGTAAGCAGAATTCGACTTCTCGTGTTGTCATGGGGGAAAAATAATTTGAGGCCATCCCACACCTCTATGTCCCATATATCATCAATGACAATCAAATATCTCCTACCCATTAGGCTCTTATGCACCATTTCGCGAAGTTGAAAGTCACTAGCCTTTTTGAGGTCTAGTTGAGCACTGATGGATTCTAGAATTTGAACCAACACAGCCTGCTTATCATATGTCTGAGACACACTGACCCATACACGGACATAGAAATGATGCGTAACAAACCGGTCATTAAATACTTTGGTGGCGAGGGTGGTCTTGCCTATTCCACCCATACCAACAATAGAGACGACATCTAGCTTCTTTGGATAATCCGCAACAAGTTTGTCTCTTATGAGCTCAGCGTCACGATCAAGCCCCACCACAGTTCCATCCTGTGAATTTCTGGAGATGGAAACTGGAGCAGCAGCAGAGTGATTTAGTGTTATTTCAGATGAATCCGTCTTCATGTTGTCAGTTCTCATACTCGTGAATTCTCCCTTGATAGATTCAAATGATCTCCTGACATCATCAAGATTCAGGGGTCGTTTAAAGTACTCCGACGTAAGGAAATGGCCGTTGTTCCTGATGTGAACACGGGAGAGAAACAAATCGACGATATACTCTGCCTCTTCTGCTGCGTATATAAATCTTCTCTTGAGATCTGCAAGTTTTTGGAGGTCTTGATGTTGGTCGACAAAAAGAGTTTGGATCATGGAGCCAAGTTCTTGGCGGAGAAGTTGAAATTGAGGTCGTGCATATATCACTGAGTGGTTGTTGATTAAAGGGTTGTTGGTGCTATGAATGAGTTGGTTCAACTTCTCCATAAACATCAGGATACCTGCGTGTGCCATCTTTCTTTCAAGATCGGAAAAGAGCAAACAGCCATGGATTGGAGTCAACGCGGAGTATCTTTTCTTTCTTTTTAAGGGAATGTAGCAATTATGACCCAACTCTTTATGAGGGCCCATATTTTCAAAATTTCTTAAGACGGTCACTTCAAACATTGACCGGCCGTCCCTTTCATATGTCATTCATCTTATTTACTTATATAATAATAAATTACCCATGTTATACACGAAATGAAAATAAATGCAAATTTCATATTTATTAAAAAAAAAGTAAGGATAATTTTACTTGAACTATAAAACATTACATAGTTATTTTAATTCAAATACAAAATTCAACATTCAAGACAAGACATAGAAATATTACAAAAAAAAATTAAACTTTTTCTATAACATAAAAAAAAAGTAAACACGTGATAAAAACAAAGCAACCTATAAGGAATACTTCAACATAGGTGCAGTATGGGATATGAAAATTTATAAAACATATTAATAACAAATTTTATAATATTAAATGAAAAATAACCAAAAATATATAACAGGTTTAATCTTTTTCACATTAAGTTTTCAAAAATCTCCTTCTAAACAATGTTTATTGTTTTGTTTTGTAAGCTATGATTCTTTACCGAGTATGACTAATTTAATACCAGCTCCACTCTTCACTCATGATTGTCCTGAATCTTTCATGCATACAATCCCGCACATGAAAGAAAATAAACTATAATAATCAAATCATTAAGCAAACCCAATGAAATAGGTTAAACAATAAAAAAATATTTTAACTCACAACAACACTTTAGTAAAGTGATCTTCATTGTCTAAACTTGCATCTGTAAGAGCATCACGATCACCCATGGGTTCAATAATCTCACCAAGCAAGCCCCACCCACAATATTGAGATCATGCAAAGAAGCCTCATCTACATATGAATCAGCCGATCTCAGATTGTACCATGGCTTCTTTTTATGCTACAAGAGAACGCAACCATGTAAGTTAGCAATATGCAGATTATGATAAACTAATATTACAATAAACTATGTAAGCTGCATATATTGTTTCATAAAATATAATTCGTATATATAATAACTTTCCAATCAATAAATATTTTGTCATTAAATACATCAATTTGTCTAAATTTTTTGATATGCTACAATTTTGAATTTTGAAACAAAGTAATCTTTAAATTTTTCAGATTTGAATTAGTTTTTCATAATTGAAGATATGTTACAATTTTATAAGAAACACAAATTAGGAAAAAAAAGAAATTTTTGAACTTTTTAAATTTGAAATTATGTCGATAAAATTGGAAATAAGTTACAATTTTGGCAATTTTAACAATTATCCATATATAACTAATATGAAGTTAATTCATTCTGGAAGTGGGAAAACTGCTGAAACTACGTGAAACCCTGACAAGGGTTTGTGTACAAAGAACGGGCAAACCCTTATGGGTTGTATCCGAAGACATGGAAATAGATGTTTTTATTTTAGCAACAGAGGCCCAAGCTTATGGAATTGTTGATCTTGTGACGGTTGAATGACAATAACCTGGATTTCGCGTCAATTCTGAAATGAACCCTGCTAAGTTGAATATTATTATTCTATTCAAACTTGAAATAATAAGGTAAACAATATAATTCAAACAATAAATGAATAATAACAAAACAAATGTAAGTAACATCCTAAAAAAATAAAGATACCTAGGTTAAAACAACTCTCTTAAAATTGCACATTTAGAAATAAATAGTAACACGCTATTAATAATGAAGATGTTATATATAACAGTTTTTAAAAATAAATAGTAATAAAATGTTGATTTATAAAAATGCCAATCTTAAATTATGAAGCTATAATTCGAATTTGATAAATCAGTTTATTTCACAACTAATTTGATAATCAATTTATACTTGAAGGCCTAGGATATCTGTGTAACACGAGATCACAGCTAATTAAAGTTCAAATTCAAATTTGACTTGTACGCTATAGCACATTTATTTTATTATTAAATTGACAAAGTCTATATTTATAAATAATATTATGGTAATTTAGGTAACAATTATGATATTTCGTATACATGAAATAATAGTTGACTTGATTCCTAATTTAGATATTTAGATTAAAATTAATTAGTTAATATGTAGAAATTATGTAGATAGAAACATGATGACTTTGAAGTTTATGTGGAAACACTAGTTGAAGGCCATGTACTTTATTTTGCTTTAATAATGTAGTAAGGTAATCAATAAAATCCAACCCCCTAGTAGATCACACATAATGATAACTAGACAAAGATTATGATGATATCAAAAGCACTTCAAATTATTATTGATTAACTGTAATATATATATATATATATATATATATATGCACATTACTGGTTCTCTAGTCTCTCTCAAAATAGAATAACCCTCATGAATAATAAAATATAAACTAAAGATCCAAGCCCCCATGTTTTGAAGGAGAATACCTTGACTCAGTCTTGCTTTAAGGTAACGTAAGATACGGACAGTGGCTTCCATATGCCCTTGTCTAGGATGCGAGACAAATTGGCTAAGAAAGTTGACTGAATAAGCAATGTCTAGTCGAGTAAACTGAAGATATTGAAGGCGACCAATGATGTGTTTATACTGATGGGCATATGTCTTCTCACTTTCTACATAATGATCAAGCTTGAGATTTTGTTCCATTGGAAAAGGGCTAGGTCGACATCCGAGAAGTCATGTATCTTCAATTGTGCATGGTTTAATGGCTTTAACAAAAGGGAGGACTATAAGGATCAGGAAGAATTTTAGAATATGTGGAGATTGCCATTTGCTTGCTAAACTTTTGGCACAAATGGAGTGTCGGAATATTTTTATTAGATATGCGATTCGTTATCATCACTTTAAAGGAGGAGTTTGCTCATGTGGGATTATTGGTAGCAGAAACTGAGACTTGCAAGCTTTTGACCTTTCTTTGTAAGCCGCTCCAGCTCCAACTCGAGTAGAGCAACATCATCATTAATATTAATACAGTAAAGAAACCCTTTATCTTTTGCTTCTTGGGGCTTACAATAACATTGCTGATGTGTTTTGGGATAGCAAGTCTACATGGCCTCTTGAGGTTTACATTTAGTTACATCTGTGATACATTTAATGGATACACGTCATGATCAGCAGCAAAAGATGCAAATTCCTTTTAAGTATGGATTCATACGCCTCAATCCTTTAAGGTACTCCATTAAAAAATGTTGTAATCTGACCACTTTTGAGTTCATGGGTCATGATTGGAAACGGTATACACGTAATGTTATAAAATGTATTTTTTATTATAATTTAACTCAGAGGGGTATAATAGTAAAACTGTAACTTTCTTTTCTTTCCTTCCAAACTCGGAAACACATAAAATATTTAATTTTCCTTTTCTTACCTTATCATTAAACTCGGGAACACAAAATAAAATCACATTTTTTCCTTTTTTTTCTATTTTAATTTTCTTTCCTTTCTTCTTTCTCATTAAATGAACTCCGAAACAAAGCATATATGTATTCTCGAGTTCTTTGTATATGATTTTCCTTCCCTTTCTGTTATTTCTTTTCTTCTCCTTCATTTTTCCTTTCATTTTCTTTTCTTTTAATTCCTTTCAATTTTGAAGGAAGCAGTCCCTCTCGATTAATCCTGAACCTGAAGCCTGATATAGTTAGAAATGGATAATACATGACTCATTAGAGTTTTGGAACAGATTTTAGATTAGTTTTGAAACTTTTCGTAGGTTTTGGAGTGGCTATATGGAAAATGTTAAAACACAAAGGAACACAAAAATGAGAGGTGTAAGAATGATTTTTGGCCTAAAAAACCTTTATAAAAAAATTCAAGAAAAACAATAAATAAAATCATAACTCAAAATATAAATAAAAAACAAAAAAAAAAAAACCAAAATGTTTCCCCCATATTTCTCATTAAAAAAAAGAAAAAAAAAAGACTCATTGTCAAGGAAAAAAGACACAATGACGAAAATAAACAAAAACACAATAATAAATAAAAAAAGATGCAATATATCACAAAATATAACACAATGCTAAGAAAAATATGACACAATGTTGAGTGATATAACACAATATCAAAGAAAAAAGACACAATGTCATGGAAAAAAAACACAATCAATGACGAAAATAAGCAAAAAACACAATGATAAATAAAAAGACACAGTGATATGTTTTCCTTAACATTGTGGTTTTTTTATTATTAATTTTTTTTTTGAATGAGGACGACAGGAGAAACATTTTAGTTTTTTTACTTTTTTCGTTTTTGATTATATTTTGAGATATGAGTTTTTTTATTATTATTTTCGAGGTTTTTTTAAGCTACAAATCCTTCTCATTTTTTTTTATTTTTGCCTCCAGTTGTAGAATAGCTTAACCCTTGTTATATACTCGATTACCCGACCCGATTACATTGACCCAGTTACTTGATATACCTGACGTAACTTTTTTATATATTTATTTATAGCATATTCTAATTTATAAATATATTGTCAATCAATTATTTATAAAAAATTTGAACTTGGACAACTTTATATTAAAGTCTTTGGTGGTTGTAAGTTTGTTTATATCCATCAGGTTTGTTTTGCTCTTTGTAAGCTATTTAATTCATGGTTTTTTGACTTTTTGTATAATTTGTTTTGAACATTAAGTGTTAGATCATTGCTTTGTGCATATTGTTTTCCGATTCTAGTTCACTTAATCTGCTACCAAACATGCACATTTTTAGTTTACTAAGTTTTATTTAATTTTCTATATAGTTAGCTTGTTGGAGGTTGTTATAATTGCCATGAGTCGGGCCACTTTGCTCGTAAATGACTAAACCTCAAGCAGAAAGAAATACAGAAAGGGCCATTGTTCTAGTTAAGGGAAATAATTCTGCTTGGTATAAAAATATCACAAAGTGTTACACCAACATGATATTTTCTTGATGACACTGACGTACATTGATGCAATTTATCATGTTGGCATTATTGAATAATAAAATTAAATAACCAAATAATAGAACATGGCTATGCTTTCTTGTCAACTTTTAACGACTGCGTAAGTTTTTAAGCTACTCGATAACATACGCTACCTGATTACCCCAAAGATCGCTATAAGTTAGCAAGAGCAACCTAACTATTTCACTGTCACTTCCGGATCTCCCGCGCACCTGCTACCAAATTTGGGTTGATTTTGAAGCATATTCCGAGCTTATCAAGTGTTGTTTGGCTTGTGGCAGCGTCCAATAATGAAAACTAGTCCATAAACATGATTTCTCTGCTGGCTGCCAGCCAAAAACTTTCTTGATTAATAGTTTAATACCCTTCAATATGTGCAATAAGTTCAACATACAGGAGGAACTATGAAGCACAGGCAGTGTTCGATCCAATGTCTGATAGAAATGTAGTCTCTTGGATCACACCATGATAGCTGCTTTCTCTAATGCGGGAATGGATGATGAGGCCCTGAAGTTCTTGATTTTTGAGTTCAGAAATTGTGTTTGTCACCTGAACCCGACCCGTATATACTTAATCATGTCAAAGACATAAAGCCTAACTCGGACACACTTAAAATTGTGTAACACGTATTCCCCACCGAGTTGTAAACGTGTTAAACGGGTTTAAATAAATGTGTAACGGCTGACAGATTATAATAAACAATTAAACAACAGATTATAATAAACAATTAAACATGTTAAACATATTGGTGGGTTTTAATAAGCATGTTAAACAGGTTAGCAAGCTTTAAAAAACGTGCTAAACGAGTTGGTGGGTCAACCTCTTTAATTAAACTGGTTGCATATGCCAACTCAAACATGATCCGTTTATTTAAACAAGTTAAACCAAACAGTGCCCGCTTATTATACAAGTTACATAAGCAACTGAAAACCTAATTATTTATAAACAGACACCTACTTAAACTGCCCAAGCTACTAAGCTAGATATACAGTTAAAATATCCCCAAACTAGAACCATATCACATCTAAACAGATACACAACAACGAAAGTGGGATCGAACCAGTTTACCTCAAATAGGTTGCTTTTGTTTTGCTTCATGCAGGCTGCACAGCAGCACAACATAACCCTAACAACTTTGACCATCTCCATGTTACAACTTTGGCCAGTATGTGTTGCTGAATTGAATGCGATTTGCGTAACTTAATGAACAATATCGTTTGTGTAAGAGAACAACGGAAAGTGCAATCTTAATTCATTTACGGGAAGATATACTCCATGTTTTTATTGCAAATCTGCCAATAAAAGTGAGGAATGTCTAAATGTTACAGTTTTTAAATGATCAACGCACCAATCATTTTCAGGCCATATTAACATCCAACTGAATGCTCTATGCCTGAATTATACATTTCTAACAAACAGAATCACAGATACACGCCATGATCGTCTCTTTATAGCTCATCTTTGGTAGCTTCATCTTTCTTATTCTCAGCAACAAAAGAAGAAAAATCTTTAAGTATAGATTCATACACCTCAATTCCTTTCAGGTACTCGTCCTTGTTCAGAAACTGCAACAAAAACATCACTCCATTATCTAACATTTCGTATTCCTATTACTTTGTTTGACCATGGTACATAATAAGAAGCTGACCTCATTGTGATCATGAAGAAGTATAGGAGTGTTGGCCATCGGAGAGAACCCGATTGCAGGAACACCCTTCAACCGGAAGTAACGAGCATCAGTTGAGGCCGGAAAGATCTCCGGCTTTCCAAACGTCCTACCCGCTTTATGTATAGCTCCCTCTAGTAGGGCCCACCATGGGTTTGACCCGTCATGAGCCGTCAATTTCGGGTTTCCATCTTTGTCATACACAGACACCTTCTGCTTAAACTGCCCACGCTAAACAAACAGTTAAAACCGAAAATATCCACAAAGCAGAATCGTATCATTTCTAAACAGATACAACAATTTTACCTCAAAAGTCATGTTGCGTGAAGCCGGGGCCCATTCTTCTGCAATTCGTCTCTCTAATGAAGCTTCATCAGCAGTTGGTGGGACCCGAATGTCGAAACCGGCTTGTGCTTCTGATGGCTGCAGGTTCATGACAAAACCCTGATGCAGAAAACATGTTTCTTGATTATTATTATTATTGTTTTTATAATTAGGGGAGTGAAAAGTAGTGTCAGTTCGGTTATGGGGGCTCAAGTCCTTAACCATAACCATAAATGAGGTTTGGTTATGAAAGACTGTGTAACCATAACCATAACCATAACTGAATGGTCGGTTAACCATCGGTCATAAGTCGGTTTCGGTTAAGTTTGGTTTAAGTTCAAGTTGAAATTAGGTCGGTTATTGTGTTCCAAGCTCAATTATGAAGTTTCAAAGCTGAAATATGCAGGCTCCAAGCTTGGTTATAGTGTTCCAAGCTATGTTATAGACGGTTGCAACGTAAATTAAATTAAAATGTTCGAATATGGAAATAGAAGTATAAAATTTGGAAAAACATAAACATACAACTATACAAGGCTCGGTTCAGTTTTGGTTAACGGAGACACATTAACCATAACCGTTGGTTTGGTTCGGTTATGGTTAATTTCGGATAGTGTTTTCTGTAACAATTCAGTTATGATTTGGTTTTTACTCTCCCGGATGTATTATTATTCAATACCTAATCAGATATTAAGAAAAGATACTTACAGTAGGAGAAGGAGTCCCAGCTTTAAGAAACACCATATTAACCGAAACAACTTCACCTTCAGCTTTAAGACCCGCTTTGACCAAGTCAAACTGCGAAGCCCTAAACCTCCTGACACTCTCAATACTCTTCAACAAATTCTCCATGGCCGTATTATCATACAGCTTCGCCCCGTGGCCCGGCGCTCCTGTCGCCTTAATCACGAGCCACATCGGACACCTCTCGGCATAAAACAACCGATAACTCTCCTCGGGCGAAGCCAGCCCTTCATCCAACACAACCCCCACATTCAATTCATCAAACACCTCAGACTCCACAAACCTCTCAGCCCCATCATGCCCACCAATCTCCTCGTCCGGCACAAACAAAACATAAATCGTTCGCAACGGTTGGAAATGATCAGCCTTGAGCTTCCGAATGGCTTCGAGGTACTGTAACCCGACACACTTCATGTCCTGGGACCCACGCGCGTAAATGTTGTTGCCTTCGATGTTTCCGGCGAAAGGGGGGTGGGCCCACTTGTGGGGTTCGACGGGTACGACGTCGGTGTGGGAGTTGAGGAGGACTGACGGGAGGTTAGGGTTTGAGCCGGGCCATTTGAGGAGGATTAAGGGTTTGTCTTTGACGAATTCGATGGTTTGAGATTGGAGGGAGAGTGATTTGGCTTGGTTGAGGATGAAGTCTGTGGCTTCATGGTAGTTTGGAGACGGGTGGGCTGTGTTGATTTGAAGGTATTGTTGGAATCTTTGGAGGATTGAGTCGTCGACGGAGAGTGTGGTTGTGAGGAGGCTGAAGATGATGGTGAGTAGATGGAGGAAGGCGTTGAAGTTTATCGGCATCTTGTTAGTGTGTGACAAGATGATAATTGTTTGTTGACCGGAAACTATAGGAAAATAAAATAGCATACAAGAATTTGGTTATTATTATCACTTAAAGTTCGTTTTATTATGGTATCGGAACTAAAAACAATAATTTTCTAAAGTTAAAATATTAAAACTAAAATAGCGGCAAGTTGATATGAATTCAGTCGGTATCAGTTAGGATCCTTACGATTCTTGAGTTAAAACAAAATTTGAATGAAAGTACACAAAAAACCGTTCAACCACACCCGCCCGTTGTGGTGTGTTAACGCAAAAAAGTTGGATCGAAACATAAACCATAGAAAAGAATGACCAGGTCAACTTATGACCAAAACGTTGAACATGAAAAAACCACGTAAAAATGTTGAACCACGCACACGGGTTGTAGTGTGTTAACTTGTCAAAATTAGAACGGAACGTAAAACGAAAATCTTACAAAAGATGAAAAGTAACGGGGACAAAAGGTGGAAGTGGAAAGGTGTTGGGGGTTCAAACTAAAAAATCCATTGTGGCAAACTTGTAAATGATGGAAAGTATATGGGTCAAAAATAAAATACTAATAGTAAAAAAATTAAGTAAAAAAGAGATTGAAATAAGATTTTATGCATGTTGTACAAGCTTATATCCGAAAAAAGGTTATATTGTATGTATATATAAATTGTAGGTGTTCAATATCCAGTTTCAATTTGATTTTACCGAAAACCAATTAAAACCAAATACTATTCGACTTTCGTCTTGTATTAAACTGAACCTAAATTCGGTTTTTTATTCAAATTAAATAACAAATAATTGTTACATAAATTTTGTTATTTATTTGTTTAGCTCAACTCAATTCAATAACAAATGATGGTTATTTTAATTTTTATTTAGTTTCGTCTGAAAAACATTCAAACCGAACAAATCGAAAGAACCAGCACACACCTCCTTTTAGTTTCTTTGGTAGTGGGTCATTATGAAAACAGTAATCCCATCTAGTCATTCTAATGAAAGAAAATAACTTGGGACACGTGTCACTTAAAGATATATTCATAGCCTAAACTATTTTCCCGCTTAAACTATTTTATATTTTTAATGAAATATATTTATGTCAATGTATTAAAACATATTAATTCATCCTTTAATCAAATAACTAAATAACTAATTACCTGAATTATAGATATTACAAATATGTGGGTATTTATGTCAATATAATTAAAATATTTATATCTTTAATGAAATCAAATCTATATTTTTTTATTAAATCAATTTATATACACTTTTGAATATAGAAGATAATGTGGTAAAATATAAAGAACGATATTTAAATGTTGAAGATGATAAATACAAGAATAAATCATGAATGAATAGCAATTTTATTCTAACATATTCATTCAACCTCTATGATTCCATAGAGTTTACATTCATCTCTTTTGAAACTGTAATATAAAAGTTTGGTTTATTCATGCTAATTTTATATAAGATGTTCTTTTTTTATGTCATTCATTATGAAACATCATATCATCTTCTATTAAAATTCATTATTTCATTAAAAAAATATAATTACAATTTATAAAATCAATAAACATATCTTTTTCGTGATTGTGAGAAAATTGCGAAAATTCAACACGTATTAGAAAAAAAATATAATTTGAACTTATAAAACTATTTAGACAGAATTACAGAAATTGTCCTTTATCTTTCACCCAAATTTCACTCGTGGTCCCTCATCTTCAAAATTGATCTTTTTTGTTTTTTACGTTTCAAAATTCCAACAGCGTTTGTCATTTTCGCCTAACCCAATTAATTTTTCTCGTTAAGTCAGGTCATGTGCCTTGCACATGAGGGAAAATTGGTCATTTTACCTATTAAATTAAAAAAATACTTTAATAAATAAAGAAAAACAATAAAAGCAATTAATATATATTTAAATCCTTTCTCTCTCTCCCCCTTTCTTCTTCTTCCTCCGTAACCACAACCAAGCTTTCCGGCGGCCATCGCCGTCTACTCTGGCCACTCCACCTCCCGCCGCCGTCTTCTCCGGCCAGTCTACTACTATTAATATTATCGCATTTTCGTCTTATCGAAGGAGCGATCTAGACTCAGGCAAGAAATCGAGGTTACTCCGGCACCATCCAATCCCACCTATACTTCTCCGAAACCCCTTTTGTTCCAAACGATAAATCATTAACTCCCGCCAACAATAACAATAATTCTGTCAATAAAAAAACGACACCGTATCATAATAATATCACAATGCCAACAGGCAACTCACGATACTCATCACCACCACCACAACCAGCCGACCCGAACCAAGACCCATCATGGGTATGGCCCAAAATCAAAGCCGAGGCGCGTCGAGACGCTGACTCGGAGCCGACGTTAGCCAGCTACTTATACTCAACAATACTCTCTCAGTCTAGCTTAGATCATTCACTGGCTTTCCATTTAGGAAACAAGCCTTGCTCCTCCACGTTGTTGTCTACATTGCTTTATGATTTGTTTTTGAACACGTTTTCCGGTGACCCGGATCTCCGGTCTGCCGCCGTGGCGGACCTACGCGCCGCCAGGTCGCCGTGGCGGATCTCCGGTCTGCCGCAGTGATTCATTCATTGTATTGTATGTAGTGAATATTTGGCTGCCCTTTTTATTTTAAGTTTCCTGCAACTCTACTGTACTGTACATACATCTCTCTTATTATTTGCAAAGACACTGCCAGAGTTACCTCGATTTCTTGCCCGAGTCTAGACCGCTCCTTCGATAAGACGAAAATGCGATAATATTAATAGTAGTAGTGGAGTGGCTGGAGAAGACGACGGCGGGAGGTGGAGTGGCCAAAGTAGACAGCGGCGGCCAACGGTGGTGGCCACTGGAAAGCTTGGTGGTGGCTACGGAGGAAGAAGAAGAGGGGGAGGGTGGGGGGAGAGAGAGAGAGAAAGAATTTAAATATATATTAATTGTTTTTTATTATTTTTCTTTATTAATTAAAATATTTTTTTAATTTAATAGGTAAAATGACCGTTTGCCCTCATGTGCAAGGCATATGACCTGACTTAATGAGAAAAATTAACTGGGTTAAGCGAAAAGGACATACGCTGTTGGATTTTGAAACGTAAAGGACAAAAAAGATCAACTTTAAAGATGAAAGACCACGAGTGAAATTTGGGTAAAAGATAAAGGGCAATTTCTATAATTCTGTCAACTATTTAATTTAATAAAATAGGATCTTTTTTAAAATTTAATCTATTTAATTTCTATAGTTTAATTATATTTCTTTTAAAAATTTAGTGTATCACACAACTTCTAAAACTCATATGTTAATATACTCGGATGGTGTATATAATATTTATTAAAGTAATCAATTAAAATAATGGTCCACTCTATATGGTAACCAGGCTTTACGGAATCAGCTATTTTTCAATCACGTACTTAAAACATGTTTGATGCTTAAAACTAATCTATATATATATATATATATATATATTAAAAAAATTCATTTTTCTTCGTTCTTATTGGTCCATTACCAGAATTTCCTAAAATACTAAGTCATCTTAGAATTTCTTGATAATAAAATAAATCAAAAATAAATTAAATTGCATTCAATTACCATGATATCAATTTGTCCGTTTCATTCTTTAACACCTTCATTTTTGTTCAATTCTCTCATTGTTACAAACACAAAATCCGCCCTTTCTATAAACATCAAATGATCATCTAAGATTTCATACAATCTATGTGATAACTGATTGTAACCCAATTCACAGACGATCTTTTTTCATCAACTATTCATGATCGATTTCGGTATGTTCTCATTATTATTATTATTATTATTCATCTCTGCTTTAATCTATCGCACCCTCTGTTGATGTTTATGTCATCGTCGGTATCTTGCTTCTAGGGCTTCATTATTTTATTTTATATGAATTGGGTTTTATTTATTTTTTTGTGATTTTATTCTCATAATACTGTCTGTTAAAAAACAGAGATTGAAGGGTGAATGGAGTAAAATCAGGAACATTTTCTTCTGGTGATGTTGATGTAGATTCGAAGAACAAATAGAAGAAGTTACAAAAACTTCATCATGTGTATGCTAGTTGCTTTGTAACCTTAAACAACTTTTTTCCTTCAATTAACTATATTGACAAATTTACTAATTTTGTTGTTTGAATGAAATATGAAGAACCATTCTACCAAGTGTTGAGGAATTTTGTTTCATCACAAACCATATTTATATAAAATCAGAAGTTTAATTTCTATAATTACTTCACCTTTTTTTAGCTAATCATTAGGGTATTTTAGTTATGCAGTTTTGCAGGTTGTAAAAATTGATTGACATGAATCATGTCAAATACGAAGGCCATAAATATATATATATATATATATATATATATACATATTTGGCTAATCATTTTAATTATGTCAAATAAATGGCTCAAAACGGGTTATCTGTGTAAAAAATATATCGGTTTGGTTCGGGTCAAAACGAGTCATTTTAAAAAATTATTTGTTTGGTTCGGCTCAAAACGGGCCACTTTATAATGGTATCACTTCTGTAACAATGTTTTATCTAGCCAAAAATAAAAGTAGCATTGTCAACACCCTGATAATTTATAAAATTATTATAATATTTATTATGTATATGCTTTGTGTTTTTTCAGAAGATAACAAGTAGCATACAATACAGTCAAAATGTCAACACTCTTTATAATCAAGCATAAACATGTTTATATTGACATTACTAATTGTAGTTAGTTCTTTGTGTTTGCCTTTTTTTATTATTCTAAAATATTACTTATTAGTAGTTGTTTCGATTTAGTAATAGAAAGTAAAGGAAAGAATCTACCTAATACTATTAAACTAACATCTTTTTTAGACATTTGGCATGTTCCTTTTGTTATATTGTTAGAGTTTCCATATATACTAAGCCATATTATAATATCTTAATAATTAAATAATTTAAAACTAAATAATTATATTTTCTGGACGACCTGCATCTCTTTTTAATAACTTGGATCATCGATTCAAGTTAATCGAATCTACCTTTTTAAATTAAAAAAAACGTTCGACTATTAATAACAATAATAATTACATAAATTATAGGTTCCAACTCTCCTATTTTTGTTGCGTCTTTATGAAATCATTTTTACATTAAAAACCGTTTGACTATTAATAACAATATTAACTAGATTAACTTTCAAATTTCAAATTTATGTGCCAACTGATTACCTTGAATGAAATTGAGAATAACTTTCATTTTTAAATTAACTAACAAAAAATACTTATGTTATTACTCCTCTCTATATACTTTCAGTTTTACACAATAAATTTCACACCACATCGTTTCATCTATTAAATTCTATAATTTCGCATTTCTTTGTAAGGTTCATTTGTATTACTCAGATTATTTCATTCATTCATATTATTGATATCGTTCATATATTTTAATTATTATCAATTTAATACTTTGTTTGCATTCTTATTATTTTATTACAAACAACACAATGGAGCCAAAAAAAAAAAGACAACCATGTTTAATAAGTTGGTACGCTTAAGAATGATTGTTTTCTCAATGTCCGTATATTGAAGTCATTGCGTCTAAAAGCCAATAACAAACCCGGTGAATGTTGATAAAGGAGCGATGTTTGATACCTTAAAGGTTGATATGTGATGGATATTGGAGGCTCAAAATAAATGCAACACTTGAAGACCTTTTTTTTTGTCTTTTAGTTTAGTGTGTTTTGTTTTCTAGGACAATTTCTTCATGTTTCCAATTTGGTTTGATTTGTGTTGGCTTTTTATATATAGTCTAAATTTATGGTTTGCTTTATAATTTAGTTATTTTATATTCTAAGGTAATATGCCAAAATCTAAGTATTTAACATACCCGGTGTTTGAAAAAGTAAATGTTTTTTAAATTTATTACACTTAATTGTTTTAATTATCTTACCTTTCAAAACATACTTTTATAATATTTGCATTTTGTTGTCTTTTTTGTGTTGTAAAAGTTAGATTACCCACATTTTCCAAATCATTAATAATTTTAAACATTTTATTGAAGTCAATATAGTGATCACCTCGATAATTTGTACTCAACATGTTATCTACTATTTGGTAATCAACAAAATTTTTTTTATACTCACAAAAACCATGAGTAACGAAAATGGATTATTTATCAACTATAAGGTGTGATGTTTATAACAAATTTTTAATTCATGTTGGTTAAATATGTAGTCCATTGAGTCTTAGTCAATTTTTCTTATCAAGCATCTCTTTGATTTCCTGGTTGAATATGAATATGAACTCATGGTAGACACATGCCTTGCTTTACGCTTACTACACACTTATTAGTTTATGAATTTTAAATTTTTAACTTTTAATTATGTTTCTAAACATCGTACTTCGTATCTTATTTTGGTTTATCTTTATGTCTGACAATAATTTCCTTTCGTACCAGTATTATTTACAACTAAATATCATGTTGTCGTCCTAGAAAACATATTACAAATTACAATATAATATAAAATTATATATGTTTGTTAGACGATTTCTATACATCCACCCGTTTCGTGCACGGGTTAATAACCTAGTATATGGTACAAAGCTGTTAGATTATCCCTACCCATAAACCAATTCAAATATTTATCTTATCGTCACATCATATTCTAAACTTTTCATCAAAAAAAACCCATTTTTCTTCTATCCATAAACCAATCTAAACCCCATTAAAATATAATAAATATGTATATGTATGTGTGTGTGTGTGTATATATATGATTTGTGTGTAGTGGTTGTGGTGGGACCCACCTCCCAAACTTTTGAGAATGCAAACCAAACCTAACAGAAACGTTTGTCTCCACCCATAAACAAATCTAAATCCCATGCCATGTCACCAAAAACCAATGAATATAGATGCTCTTATATTAATATAAAATGGTCATTATACACATTTTATAAAACCATAAACTGAACTGCAGTTTGAATGTTGATACCTAAACAAATCGAAAATCGAAGCTATGAGCACCATTTTTTGAAAAAAGTTATTTTATTTGGGTTCAGTCTTTAGTTCCATATATTAAAATGGACCTATTTTTGGTTCCTATTATTGGGAGGAATATTTTGTAAAAAAACAACAATCCAATATGTTAACTATACGTAGGGCCTTTCAAACCGCTCGTCGCTCGTTTGGAAATTGCTCGGAAGTTGCTCGCTTGTTTTTTCGCTCGATTGTAAACGAGCCGCTCTGCTTGGTTCGTTTTGCAAACGAGCAAAGGTCCGCTCGGATCGGTTCGGCTCGAATATTTTTAATATATTTTATATATAATTACCTTCAATTTAATTTTAAATAAATGATATGCTCCTTAAATATCACATATTTAATCATTTGTTTTTAAAAAGGCATTGTTTCCCATCCACCCACCCATCAATCTCCAAAAACCAGTTCATGACTCCACTCTCCAAAAACCCTAAAATTCTTCTGCCCAATTAAAAATTAATTGTTTCAATTCAACGCTGAACAAGTACAAGAACGAGGAAGATAATGGCAGTTATAGGTCTTCCTGTTTCGATTAATCTGTTGCTGCGAGGAAAACCTATAATTTGAAATTCATTTTAGGTTCAAGTAATCCTCTCAAATCGTCACTGGTTAATATCAGTTGTCGTTGCGGCAACGATTCGCTGATTCCGGTCATGCCACGCCTTCGAACAGGGTATGGAATCGGTGGAAGACGGAAACCACCATTTGTCTGTAATTGTTAACGAGTAAAACCAAGCAGAACCGAGCTGCTCGGTTGTAAACCAAGCGAGTTCGAGCAAGACGTTTCTGCTCGTTTCCCTATATTCGAACCGAACCGAGCTGCTCAGTTTTAATACGAGCCGATTTCGAGCATATGCTCGCTCGGTTTGGCTCGGTTCGTGAACAGCCCTAACTACATGGAATCTAGGAGAATTTGTAAATATTTATTAGAGCATTCTCATCCAACCCCTTATATTATGAGGGGTGTTTTTATAATTTAAAGTGTGATTCAGGGTGTTGTGAGTGAAGATTTTTATATTTCAGAAAAATTAGTGATTTTTCTGTATATTTGAAAAGTTACTGTTCATCCCCTATAATTTTTTACTATATTTTGAAAGTGGTTGTGAGTGAAGGAAAAAGAAAAGGTAATGATAAAAGATATAAAAAATATTATTTAATTGAAATAAAGAGATAAAATAAAGTGAATTTTAGTGTAATTTTTGGTTTGGAGATAAAGAGTGGGATGAGAATGCTCTTATATAGACGTGCACAAATCGGGTATTTAAAAAACCCGGAACCGGGTAGGAACCGGTTCCGGGTATGGTCAACAAAAGTCAAACCAGGTTCGGTTCCGGAACCAGTTCCGGGTATAGTCGGGTATTTGACCGGGTTTTGACCAGTTCCAGGTCGGGTTTTGACCGGTTCCTCCGGGTTTTTTCGGGTTTTTGACCGGTTCCTCCGGGTTTTTTTCCACCGGTTCCGAGTCGGTTCCGGTTCCAGAACCGGCTCCGAGGAGAAATCCTATACCCGGTCAGGAACCGGTTCCGGGTATGGGTTAGAACCGGTTCCGGGTCGGTTCCACCGGTTCGGTTCCGGAACCGGTTATTTTGTGCACGTCTACTCTTATAGTAGTAATTAAAATAATGGTCCACGTGATAATGAGGCCTTACAGAACTAGTTGTTCTTTAATCAAGTAAGTTAATTATATAAAATTATAAATATATATGATAAGGTTAAAATAAAAATCCATTTGAGTTGTGAAAACTCTAAACCACATGTTTTTAATTAAAGTTTAAATTTTATGGTTCACAATTAAAATGAATAAAAAATTTAAATAAAAATATAACTTTTTCTCTCTCCTAAAAACATATATAAAAATTAGTAAAAAGATTTTTTTTAGTTTTCAATGTTTTGCATTAAATGTTACAACATATATTACGTGTGTAAAAAAAAACGATGTTATATAGGGTTTTCACAACTCAAGTTGGTTTTCATTATATACTTTTCATATATATATATATATAGAGAGAGAGAGAGAGGAGGGTTCAAATGAGAACCCTAACTTGTGTGAAAATTATAAAAACCACTATCAACCAATCACATAATTTAGAATTTATTTTTATTTTAGTTTTAGTTGGGGGCTTTTTGGTAAAATGCATTTCCACTATAATAGGCATTTACCGCCATTTAAGGAATTTATTTTTTGTCTCCACGTTTTATTCTATTTAATCATTTTCAATTCAATGATCAACAATTTCTTATTTAACCAGATATTTGCAATATATTGACCATCATGAAATTCTTTTTCCCAAATCAAAATTTATTTTGCCACCGAACCATGATGAAATTAGTTTTCTAGATCCCATGTTCTAGTTTTATTCTTACTAATGAAGTGTTTCCTGTGCGTTGCGTGGGAAACTTGGCAACATATACAAACATTAAAACACGAATATACAAACACATCGTGGTGACTTTCACTTACTTTATTCTCGGTATACTAACACATCGAGCGACTATCACTTCGACACAAAAAATGCTATCTAAATATTAAAAGAACTTGGTCGGTATTGGTTCAGCTCATTATGGTACCGAGGCAATACCAACACTCGTTATATAGCTTACAATACAAAAAAAGATACTCTATTGTGTACACAACTCCGTTTTCGACAAACCTTATACACTTTATTGCGAATAAAGATCCATTTTAGGGGTATGGCATGAAGGTGTTAGGCAGAAATTAAAACAACAAAAATTGTACAGTTTAATATGTAAAGTAAACAAATTTTAGAAAAGATCAAGACACAAATAAAAACCATTAAAACTCTAAGGGCTAAAGTGCAAACAAAGAAAATTCATTGTATTAGGTTTTCAATTATATATAGTATAATTGTTTTTCCAAGTATATCCTTTCCTCATTGAATCTTACCACCGTCATCATTTATTTTTTATTTTCTTACAAAAACCTTAAGCATATGCACCACCATCGTCTTTTTCAATTCCCCCCATTGCATATAGTCTGGGTGGCTTGTGGGACAACGAAAACAAATTAGGGCTTTATGCCCACACTTAGTTAAGGACTTCAAGTTCAAAAAAACATTATATATAGATATATTATAAGAGGTGAAATAAACTAAAAGTAATGTATTGACGTGGTGGTAGGCGTGGTTGTTAGTATAGGTTATAAGTTCAAAACTAATAATAAACAACTTTTTTTTCTTAACAATTGTTATGAAAAAGCCTCAAAATCTTGTTATGATTTACGCCTCCACATTCGTTAAGCCGACCCTGCATATAGTGTAGCTAATTTTTCCGTATTTAATTTCCCCTATTATTATTATTATTATTATTATTCAGACTATTTCAGAGTTTATACATTTAACATTTCTATTTTTTATACTTTTTTCTTTGGTTGTTTACAAAGATTTTATTTTGTGTGATATAAATCAATTTTTTTTATCATACAAAATACTTGTTCATATATGCAAATGGTTATAGTTTTAGTTTTATTTCAAACTAGTATTTTTTCTGGCGCAAAGTCGGGTAAACCCAAGCGTTGATGCGATAAGTCGAAACGAATTCGGTCAGTTTCGGTTGCATGCGTATCGAAACTAAGACAAAAATAAACCAAAATTTTTTTATAAAAATTGGGGTGGACCAATGGTGTGGAGTCGGTCGGTAAAACTCGATCGTTGGTAAAACCATATGTAACATCCCGGCTAAAGCGGAAACGCCTGAGTGTGACGTACATATTACTCAAACACACGTGACACTATTAGGTGACTATAATAACATTATTTTAATTAAATTTTCATGTAACACAAGTTTATCAAATAATACAAGTTGTAACAGATAAACAAATGATAAATTGTTCTTTGAATATTCTATAGGCATGTTATGTGTCTTCTAATTTTCATTCTCATATCTTTATACCTGTAACATATGTATAAAATAAAGTCAGCTATGAACATAGCTGGTGAAATTCTCATAGTTTGATATAATACATAAAAATCATACAATTCCATGAAACTTGTGAAATGAGCACATAAGGGTTCTTTACACTCGATACAATGGACCTGAGTGTAAAGAACAAACGAAGGTCCTTTCCAGTTGGGGCTACCAACGTACTCGGATATGAGGTCCCTTTTTCACTCGATACAAATGGACCTGAGTGCAAAGGGGGCGTATGATCATACTTATTGAGGCAACCACTGAGCAAGTAATTCTGAGCAAGTAATTAAGTAACACGCAAGTCCATGTAATTAATTGTAGTTTTGTATATGACTCAATAAATCATTGAGTAATATGATACATATTCTACCCCAAAAGTAATAAAAGCGTTGAAAAAGGGGGTGTAAGAAACTCACCTCGAAATTGAAGACAAACTTGTAATATAAAAAGCAAAAGCGCGTTAACGAAATCAAAGCAGCCGAACTTCACGAACTATATTTGAAAATAAAACAAAAATCTAACTAACGGGATTGCATAATTAATTAAATAACTTAGTTAAAAATGATATTGGTATATTTTATGGATTTTATGGCATTATAATATTATATTTAAACTTTAACGGATTTTAATGATTTATATGGTTTTAATACTAATAATCTAATATTATATGGGAAAAACGAGGCACGGAGTTCATCAAAAATCTTATATTGAAAATCATCACTTTAATGTGTTATAAAGTTAACGTAAAGTTTAACGAAAAAGAATTATGATATTAACGTTTATATTATTTTAAATACTATTTCAACTAGCATTTTTTTTTATAACTTGACACTAATAAGAGAAAAAATGATATTCGCAAGGCACGGGTTAACGTTACGAGTTAAAACTAATTTTAACGGTTTAACGAGTTAAAAGTTAAATAATTAAAGTATAACGAACGAATTTAAATTAATGGGTTAACGAAACAAATTTCGGTTTTTAAAAGGAAATGACAAAATATTTTATAAAAATTTTATTTGGTTTAAACTAATTTTATTTGATTTTTTTATAATTTTTCTTTTTTTTATAATTTATTTGATTAAAATGTATGAAAAATGATTTACAAAAATTAAATCCAAAAGCATGTGTTCTGACCCGGGTCTAGAGTGTGTTAACCAGTGTCTTAACCATTGAACCAACATGTATTATTGGTTTTTAAATAGAAACTAAATTATATATATAATAATAACCATTTCATCTTCTTCATTGAAACCCTAGGGTTTCAATTGGAAGAATCTGGTCCTTATACGAGAGATTAAGCATGGGGGTTTTGTTTGTGGCTTGAAAACCGTTAATATACATATATAAATTACCTGATAAAGACGTATTTGCCAGAAAACCGCACTTTAAATCTTAAAATTATGATTATGTATAGAGAATGAGAACGAGAGAAGAGAATGAGCGAGTTGGGAAGAAGGTCTGGACCCTATTTATAGGTTTAATCGGAGCGTGTAGGCTTAAATGATCGTTATTGAATTTTGGAAAATTCCAGCGAGATTTACGGGATTGGCAATCAATATTAACATGATTAGAATCCGTTATATCGCAATTATCGTGTTGATTAAATATTATAATCATGGTTTAAGATTGTTACTCAATTAAAACGGGTCAACGGCGAGTTTAATGGAGAAATAATGTTGACCGGAAAAGCGTGGCCGCCGTCGGCGGTTGCTGGCCGGAAAAATGAAGGGGAGGGACCAGGGGGGTGGGTTGATTATTTTATTATTATAATTTAAATAAATTTACATGATTGCCCCCTTAACTTTCAAGATATCTTTAAAATAAAACCTAAAGCATAAATATCAATTTTATCCTTGAACTTTGAAAGTTGTTAGGAAAACTAATAAAAGTTTAAATACTTGGTTTGTTTTCATATTAAACCCGCATAGTTTGAAAATTGATTAAATAGAAACTTTAAATCCTCGAAGTTTCGTTCATTAATCAAAACGGATAACAGAAGAACGAACGATGATCATAAAGCATAGGAAATATAATATTAATGATAAACGATGAACAATAAATACGTTGAGGCGACAAAATGGGTTGATTTAACGAATACAAATTTTACTCAAATTCAAATAAACAGTAACGTATGCCACATGCAATGAAACTCAACAATATAATATATATATAGGTATGTATGTATATTCTTTATAAACAAAAGCCAAAAACTCGAAACCGGTCAGGTTTTCAGGCTTGAAAGTATCGAATGTTACACCAGACCATTATCGACCCCGAACGTTAGGGATGCGCATGGGTCGGTTTAGGGAGGTTTTGGGCCAAACCCATAACCATAACCGATATGTAGATTAATGGATAACGATAACCATAACTGATCCGTTATGGCGGTTTCGGTTAATCGGTTTTGATGGTTATAGCGAGTCGGTTATGGGTCGGTTAACCGATACTAAGACAATGTAATTGAGCCTAAAAGTTTGATACCAAATAATACAACATAACATAATCCAACAAAATATATATTCGGTAGCATTAATACCAAATATTGTAAAAAAATAACATTATATAATCCATCAATGAAGTTCAAGTTAATTCGATTACTAACGTTGAACCAAAAACATAAAAATGGTACAATCTGACAATATGTTTGGTGAAAGTTAATCCCAAACATATTGTTGGTTAAATAAATGGTCGGTTCGGTTATGGCGGGTTTGAAATTATCTATAACCAAAATCGACCCGTATTAGGCGGTTTTCAATAATTCATTAAACCAACCCATTGGTTATGTCGGTTAGCGGTTAAAATCGGTTTGATTATGGCGGTTATGGTTCGGTTAACGGTTATGGCGGTTAAGTTGCTCACCCCTATTGGACGCTGAGGCGGTTGAGTCTACGCGAATTCAGTCGGTTTTCGTCATGTTCATTACGGTACCGGAACTAAAAAACAAAAATCAGCATTTGGTCGGTTTTCGTTACAGTATCGGAACTAAAACAAAATGCGGTGAGTCGACGCGAATTTGGTCGGTTTCCGCCGCGTTCAAAACGATACCATAACTAAAACAAAATAATGAAAAAAAAAGAATAAAAGAAAATTCACATTCGGTAAGTTTTCATTATGTTCATTACTGGCCAAAACTTAAAAAAAAAACACAAGAAAACAAAAAAAAATACTACCAATAGGGTGTCGCAAAATGACGAAGGCTTTTGCGACACCAAACATGTAAATTATTATATATAATAATGTTTTGTTCAACTTATAATATATATATTAAAAATTATATATATATATATATATATATATATATATATATATATTAAAAGGCAGATTGCCTTGGTCTCACATGTTAAATTTTTACAGGATTTGATTGGTTCTCAATTTCCACTTTCTTGACTACCTAGCCTTTTGTCTCTCTCCCCTCCTTTTTATTATCTCTGCTTTTCATCAATTTCCACCGCCATTGCCGATCGTTGCCGGTACCCGTTTGTACTTTTCGTGTCTCTTTTCTTTTAATTTTTGGTGGTCGAATTTCTTTAACGAAGATATTTCCGAGAGAAGGCACCTTCCACCCACGCAGTACAATTAGACATTGAGACTGCTCTTTTTGTAGCTTGAATTTGGGCATTTTTGAATTTCAACTCAAGTTCGGTGCTTTTGCATAATTAATGAACTTTACACGGTAGAATTAGACATTGAATTCCTCAAATGCGAGTTTGGTGTGTTCGAAATCCTAGAATTTTGTCTAATTTCATCATCACTTATGTTTTAGGGTCTATATACTTAAAACATTTACACCTAATTTAGGATCTAAATATGTGTTCTAGAGTGTGTTTCAGCTATATGATAATTTGTTTGTGTTAACGGCAATGGCTTAGTAGTAAACAAAGAACAATAAGAGATGCGGCAAGGTCTAAGTAACATAAATTAAATCCATGTATTTTCAAGTATTTCCTCACTTGATTCATTCTTTTTTGTTATAGTATCATTGTGAATGTCCGTAATATTAAACCAGAACATTGTTAATAAAGTCTTGAATGATGTTCAACTTCGTGAAAAAGCAGACCGGGTACACTATTTGCTACACGGGACGTACTCAGTACGCAGGGGGTAGGCTAATTTCGGTATGGACCAGGATGTTAAATTTCTTGATTTATATTTTGTTTATTTTTTGCCTGATGGTGTGCTACTAATTTTGTAGGATGAAGATGTATCCACTTCACATGGCGATGGGACGGTGTGCACAACAATTAAGGTCCAAGAAATGGTGGGCAAATTTTCATAACTAAGATGGCAACATGATTCTTTATCTATTTATTATTTTCACACCAAATGATGTTATTAGGTACCTTCAACTATTAAATATTGTTTTAGCAACACAGAATAAAACTGAAAACACTCAAGGAGCTCAAACAAAAAGCAGCATGAAGATTCATGAACTTGCTGCATTAGATAAGACGTTTTGTTGATAGATTTCACCATTAATGCAGTCTAGGTATGCTCTGCAAATACAATTATCAGCATTATTTGAATAGTTTTTAACTATAACCTAGATGTATATTGACATGACAATTGCTTTGTGTGCATATTTGTACACAACAACCTTGATGGAGCCCAAATTGCTCGCTATAATTGTTTTGATCTTATGTATATGTACCTTAGAGTTTATCTATGCTTCTGTATACATTTAGTTTGATCCGCCACATTTCATATTGGACTTAACGTTTTTATGTTCATTTTAAGGATCCCACCGCAAAGCGCGGGTCCTAAATACTAGTTTTGCTTATTAATGGGATGTGGATGAGAGGTGTAATCAGAGGTGTTTGCCAACTCAGCATTTGTAGTTCAGTTTAAATTAAGCGAATAGAAATCTACCAGAGACAACAACAACTGCAGTGTTTGGACGGAGAAACCGAAAGGGCTTCTTCGAAATCAAATACTTGTACTCTGCCTCCGTGAAAAATATGAGTGACCACCGAGAAGAAGATATATGATGCGGTGATTATGAATCAGAGAGAGGAGACGTATTATGATAAGAACATAACACAAAACACGTGTGTGGCTGAAACTGAATATAACGATGAGTAGTGATTTTTGTGAGAGGGGTAAGTTTTAGTTTTTAATATATGTATATATATATAATTGAGGTTATCTAATACACATGAAAAGATAAGTTAAATGGGTTTTAGCTAAGAAACTTGATTGTGGTTTCTAGGAATCATACACACTTCAGATAAATTAGTTCAATGGAATTTGGGTATGAATTATTTTACATATATGTAAATCATTAAGTTACATATACGTATTTTAGTATGACCAATTTCAAATGTAAATATACTAGAGCAACATATACGTCAACGCACATGAACTACATATATGTATATAGCGAACACAAAGAACCTACGATGTTTCATATCTGCAACTTTTATATATATATATACATGCGTAAATATATCGTTAGATATATGTATTCGCATGATTAAATTTGTTTTGGCATGTCATCAAATAAAGACAACAACATAGATAAGAACAAGTACGAAAATATAATAAAAATTAAATTTGTGAAACATACAGCTCAACTTTAAGCCAATTTAAGTTAAAAAAATAAAAGTAAAAGAGTTTTACAAATAAAAATATAAGAAAAATTAAAAATTATCAAAGAATCTACCTACATATATGGAACCAAAGAGTGAGAATTAAAACAAATAAAAATATGCATGCGTATAATACTAAAACCAACAAAAAAAAAAGAGTGGGGGTTTATAGGAGTTTCCAAAACTAGTATTTTTAATTTCCCCGATCTACCATTTTACTTTTTAATTAATATTCTTTAATTTTTATTTATTTACCTAACTATCATTGGATATATCAATCATTGTTCTTTATAAGGGCAATGAACTTGAATCTCATGCTCGATTAACAAATGCTGAATCAAGTTCAAAGCTTCACGAGTAGGATCACACTTACAATTCATATAATGAAATTGAGATACGGGTTTGGCAAACCCTTGATGAGACTGCAGGCCAATCAAACCGAGACTCAGAAATTTGCTATTGTATGGAGTGAAATTATCTTGACGTTTCAATAAGAAGATCTCGTGAGTGATTGGGAAGTTATCATGCTCGAACTACCATAAACAGGTGAAACATCAGAGTGGTTCAGTGGCCATGTTTGTTGTTAGACAACGCATTGCTAGAGCAATCACCTGAGCCAAAGATCTAGCCGATGCACCTGATAAACGGCTTTGGTAAAAAATAGTGGCTAGCGAGTACATGTGTTGTGCGGTTATAGAGGCTTTCGACAACCTAAGACACTTGTTTATCCCAATCCCAAAGGCCTGCACATCCAAGAATATTTTTGTCACCGCTTTCTTTATGCGAATTGATGATTCGGTCCCCTTGGAGACGTTTAGAACCACGTTTAACATGACAACTATCCCAACTTGCATTCAAAGCTTGTTAATCTACTATGTCTTATAATACATCCCAAGAAATAATGTAAAGACTTGGTGGGTGCATTGCAAGCATTATATGAGGTTGTGTGTGGGATTTCTATAGAGATCAAACAAATAGGCGCGTTGTACGAACACTGGTCTCCCGACAGCTAGCCTTTTCATGAAGATTTGTTCGAGTTGCCTTCTTTACGAGATCACATTTTGTATAAGGCAATTGAGCCGTTTACATGTGATTCTTACATCTAAAGATGGTATGAACGTCCTTGTGAATCTTGAAGTGAGACGTAGAATAGCTTTTTTTTAGTAACTCCATGTTTATGAGCATGTCATGTGCTCCACAAGTCGAAAAGATGATGGCTTTTTAGTGTCTTGACACCTTTCTATGTTGAGGAAGTTATGTATAGTAAGGAACAACTTAGATACATTGGTTGGTTGTATGCTATGTGTTATTACCTTAACTTTGGATCAATGTTGTCATGGTTATTACAGGCGTAGTTGGCTTCTTCTTCATCTAGTTTTTTTTTTCATATTTTGAGCACTTGATAGTATACCATTTTCGATAAGCTTCAAAGTCCTTTTTGCGAGCAATGCATTTGAAGTTTCAGTGCTGCTAGTGAATTGGTTGTTACATGCCTCCTCTTCCATCTCATTAATTTTGTTTTAGTGTGAATAATGCAAGTTTATTAGGTCATTCTTAAAACTATGAATCCAAATTCAGTTTCTAATGTGGCGTGATTACCTTGTTTTTTGGGTTGCTGGCGGGCATTTGGTGTATTGTAACATTGGTTTGAAGAGGTGGAAGAGCTTTCAGTATTGCAACCTTTTCTTTTAATTTAGGGAATGTGGGGGTTAACATGTAGTGTTGTGACATTATACCTTTGTATTTCGATGAAGGTGTTGATGTTATAGCTATTATGTCACCTTTGTGTATGTCGTCACTTGCAAGGTGTTCCAGTCATGCTAGAAAGTGATCTCAACCTCTTTTTTCCTGTTGCGATAAGCTATGGCAGTGTACTGACATTGACTTTAGTTTGTGATTCAAATATGTTGATTCTTAACATTCGTCTTACATGAGGAATTTCCAAAGCCTTTTATTCTTGCTTATGTTTTGGAAGAACTTTTTCTTGAGTCGTCCTGCAGGTTGGTGTTAGAAAATATGTTAAAGTATTAGACAATGAAATAAGTACAAACCACAATGCACATAATACTTCTGTTTAAGCACCACAAAAAACCATTTGTGGTTAAGATGACAGATTGCATGAAAAAAAGAAGGCTAGTTTGGTCAAAAGGAATGGGTTTGTTTATGGAGGCAAAATCAATATTAATCATAATTACTCACATTACACTACACATTTTTTACTTATTTTGAAATTCATATTAATCAAACCTATATTAGAAATAATAAATCATCCCAAAAATCCCCAAAATCATATACAAATATATAGCTTCAATTAAAATTATAAATTGACTTATTAATGTTTTACTCAAAAGGATAACATTACTAACAAACTAACAAACCAACAATCAATAAAAAGGTAAAATAAAATAAAATTTAAAAAAATAAAATTAAAAACACAAACATCATAAACTATGTTTGGATCATACGCATCATAACAATAATAACAACCCTCAAATGAAATGGGCCCATCGACATCATCAAGAAATAGGTACTTGAAATCATCAAGTGTAAAACAACATAAACTAAAGTTAGATCGGAAATATTGGGTTATGACCAAAATACCCCTACAAATTGTTAGCTAAACTGAATTGGGCTTTCTTATATCCAATATGCAGCCGCTTGATCAGGATCAAATTGCACTCTTGGTTTATTATTAGTTGCATATGAAACATAGATATATTTATTATTCATGAGACAAACAACACAATCCTTACGAAAGCTTCTAATATACAAAAACATCTCTAAGCTAATATTCATTGTTGATGCAAACTAAAACAATCAAAAAGAAAAGCAAATGTGAAAACAAATAAATACATATATTTACGGGCCTCCAAGCTAAGTGACAAATCTCAATGCTGCTCTTTATAAATAGCGGAAAAAAAAGAAGGAATCGAATGATGGTATTGAAAACCATTAAAGCCATATACAAATGTCAAAGGCATGTTAACAAAACGTGAATGGTACCGTGTACTCTGCAAATAGCAAGAGCATCCTGATAGCGTTTGTACATGTGCCGTGGACCACCGACAAAAGATAATCGTAACACAGTATGTTTTCCAATCTCCTTGCCTTCAGTATCACCACACTAGACAGCGTCACATATGCCCTAAAGAAAGTCATTACGGAAAACTCTGGTTGAGTCTAATATAGTCAGGCCGATTCTCTTCTATACACACATAGGCGTCAACAATAAAATGTTGTAGCAACCGACCCCCTAGAGGTAATGTATATAAGTTGCATCGATCATGTAGTAAATAGCTATAGTACATATTCATGGTAAGCTTCCTATCACGTGTCCCATCGTTAACCAAATAGAAAGCTCAAGCGACCAGCCTTGTTCACCATAAAGGAAAAGAAGAGGGTACTATAACGACATATAAAGAGGATGAAGTTTGTTTATGCGTTGTAGGCCGCCTTCCTTGTGTCAAACTACAATGTCGAATCACGTAGATAAGGGTTCAACATCAGTAACAATGGCACCGGTACAACCTGGAGATGGCATGTCATAAGAACCTGTCTCACGCGAACCGTAAAGGCATGCAGTAAAGTCAGGAACCTCAGGCGATGGAAAAAGATCCCTAGCCGTACAGAAAAGCTTAACAACCTCGTTTGTTGACTCTAAGATGTTAAGAAGGAGGCTAACTGTTTAAGGACAAAGAGAAGATTGATCACCTAAAGAAAAAGGATGAAGTCGGTTGGCAATTTCATTGTTAGTGTCATAGATATACATTTGTAAGAAGCATGGTCTCTGATTAGGAGGAGGACAAGGGTGCCTAACCAATGGTGAACCTGGCCGCTTATCTTAAAGAAGTACGGTCCAGATCCTAGGTTGATGGTGTTATCAATCTTAGCACCAAAAGACGTCATAGAAAAGGCAGAGTTATATGCACGAATTTTTGACAAAGTTAGCCTACTGAAAAAAATTAATGAGAGACGTATAAGGGCGCCTGGGATACGGGAGTGCAACACAACCTCCTTTACAACATTGTGTGTATGTCAGATGATGCCTTCTAGAATAAGCAACAACGCGTTCATCAAACTAAAAGAAAGCATCACAAAACTCACAGACGTTGTCACAGTAACCAATATCAATACAGTCAGATGCATTCGTATTTGCATTACGCGTTAGTGCAGAGTGATAAGACGTCTGCCTAGAGGATTGACCATGGTTATTATTAGTAAATGGTGACGACCTAGTTCTGGGTCGTTTTTCCCATGACATGTCTGCTGGTCTTCAAAGGAAATCGAAACAAAAAGCTACCGCTACAACAAAGATAACCATACTAAAATCCCTAATGTTTGAAGGAAATCTAGAGCCTAAAGAAAAGCAACTGAGCACACATGATAAACACACAATAATTATCTATACTATATATAATACATAACTCATGAGCAAATTAAGACAGCTAGGGTGTAAGTAATTTGTAACTTAATTAACAAATGGTATAGCTTACGTAGTATGTTGAAGAGGGGCAAAATAGTCCATTAGAAGATATGAAGCACGCAGACTTTAATTCTTTAAACATAGTTACAATATTCCCCCTCATCTTTAATTAACTTTTGTAAATTGAAGTAATAGTTACAACCTTGGCCCTTTAACTTTTAACCATATATATTTTTTAATTTTACATTCAACCCAATTTCCACCCACGACTTTTAAACGGTCATAATTTTTACCTATGCTAATATTTTTTTTAAAAACCAGCACCATAAAAACGAGAATTTTATTCTCTTTAACTTGAGTATGATATCGCCTTAGTTTTCTTTTTAGTTAAAATAATTAACATTTACATAGCGATGTTTGCGATCCGGTTTTGATGGTTTTTAAATAAACAATTAGTAGTTGTTTTCTATCATCGTAAACCGAAACAGAACCGTTAAAGATTGAAACCAAACCATTATCAACGGCTTATATTCCCGTCGCATCGTACGGGCACCCGTCTAGTAAACTTATACATATAAGATGAAAGTTGAATAAAAACAAAGATAAGTGCGTACCTCCAGCCAAAAAGAGCAAACAACCAACACAAACTTGAAACAACAATCCCCAAAACAAAAATGTAAAGGTAAATCAAACACTTATGCACGCAAGCAAAAGAAAGAAAACACGAAAGACATTAGAAAATGATTTTAAATGGCTGAGTTAAAAATAGTTTATTTGCATACAAATGGTTCTATTAATTTGATAAAGTTGTATCAAGACTTGTTAGTCTAAAGATCTGAGAGATACCCAGATGAATAAAAAAATATATTTAGGGAATTTGAAGAAAGATTTGAAGAAATTAGAGGGTGGATGACATTAGCAGATACTCATATATTTTTTATGAAGTTTCAATCGACAATAATACATCCTTTAGAAGAAGAAAATAAAGTGAAGAGAAATTAACACCAACCTGCAACATCCAATTTCTTCTACCTCTTAGACCAAGAAAACATGCAAGCGACCAAAAATTAGCATCATATAAACAAAGTAGATAAAGACATTACATATGGATTGGACACACGGCATATAAAGGACACCTTTAAACCAGGCATATAAAGGACACCTTCAAACCAGGCAGACCCCAACAACAAAGATACAAAGTTAGAGAACAAAAAATAAAACAAAGGAACAGAACATGGATCGAACTCAGGTAAGAAGCTTGGAAAGATAGGTATTTTATGGACATACAGATTTGGGGTTCCATCCATACATCGATCGTTAGCATAGTATTAGGATTGTGCATGCACTTAGGCAACATTCGTAACATTGACCAGTTCAGATTGCGGTTTCTGTTCTTTATAAGGGCAATGAACTTGAATCTCATGCCCGATTAACAAATGCTGAATCAAGTTCAAAGCTTCACGAGCAGGATCACACTTACAACTCATATAATGAAATTGAGATACGGGTTTGGCAAACCCTTGATGAGACTGCAGGCCAATCAAACCGAGACTCAGAAATTTACTATTGTATGGAGTGAAATTATCTTGACGTTTCGATAAGAAGATCTCGTGAGTGATTGGGAAGT
The DNA here is from genome assembly GCF_021521415.1 of Bidens hawaiensis. NCBI lineage: Eukaryota > Viridiplantae > Streptophyta > Magnoliopsida > Asterales > Asteraceae > Bidens > Bidens hawaiensis. The sequence goes on from NW_027505843.1 coordinate 112,316, forward strand.
TATCATGCTCGAACTACCATAAACAGGTGAAACATCAGAGTGGTTCAGTGGCCATGTTTGTTGTTAGACAATGCATTGCTAGAGCAATCACCTGAGCCAAAGATCTAGCCGATGCACCTGATAAACGGCTTTGGTCAAAAATAGTGGCTAGCGAGTACATGTGTTGTGCGGTTATAGAGGCTTTCGACAGCCTAAGACACTTGTTTATCCTGATACCAAAGGCCTGGACACCCGAGAATATTTTTGTCACCGATTTCTTTATGCGAATTGATGATTTGGTCCCCTTGGAGACGTTTACAACCACGTTTAAATGACAACTATCCCAACTTGCATTCAAAGCTTGTTAATCTACTATGTCTTATGATACATCCCAAGAAATAATGTAAAGACTTGGTGGGTGCATTGCAAGCATTATACGAGGTTGTGTGTGGGATTTCTATAGAGATCAAACAAATAGGCGCGTTGTACAAACACTGGTCTCCCGACAGCTTGTCTTTTCATGAAGATTCGTTTGAGTTACCTTTTTTACAAGATCACATTTTGTATAAAGCATTGTATATTTTGCATTAAAAACTTGTATTTTGAGGAAATATGTAATTTCAAATGTTAGGAAGAGGAAATATGTAAAAAATCTTTAATATTATTACCATTTATTAATTAATAATGTTTATTCCTTTAATAGTTGGTGCATCGTTATTTTTATTAATGTATTAGTTTGTCGTTGGCCTATTCAGAACGATTGTTTATGTTCAATTCGTCCGTTATCATAAATGCTTAAATTATTTCAATAATGAGCATGTAACATTTAAATATATTGTCTTTTTTTACCTTCTCGATCGTTTATACATGGTATCGGTCGAGTTTGACCCAGTTGACTCGAGTTGAGCGACCCCTCATTGGCTCAAATAAACCCACGTAGCCTCTTTCCAATACCGACCTGGGTGACCAGCATCCGAACACCACTGACCTGACCTCCGGTCACCAAAGATGAGCCGACTACTTCTGCCTCCGTTGGCCACGCCACACACTGCTGTTATGACGAGAACCCCTACCACACCACTGAATCTTAGATCGAGCCGCCAGAAAATTCGAGGCCGGGTGCAAACCACCACCACATTACCAAATCAAAAGATTTCAAGCTTGAGTTACAGTTTGCAGTCTCATTCACAGTTGTTTCACCCTCGCCGGAAAGGCGGCTCACATCGGAACCCTAGCCGTCACAACATGATTACGCCTGAAATTCATGTTTGTAACTAGTTTCCTCGCCATTACCGACGTCACACAACCACAAGACCACCGCATCATCTCCAGCTTCACTTCGCCGTTGTACACCGGTAGTTGTACACCACCTGTACAACTACCGTCACCGCATACCAGCGGCTGAAAAGCCACCGTCGTCTTACTAGCAACCACCGGCCACCGCCGTTGCAGGAGCCTTGGTAGTGGCTTCCTTCTCGTTCGCTACCTGTTATGACTGCTGTATTGCATTCATGCCGTTGTTGGGTGGTTATCGTAGCAACCTAGCTACGACGTCATCATGGCGTGACTGAAGAAGGTGGCCGACCGTCGTGAGACCCACCGGAAAAAGGTGGCGGCTCACATGTTTGGCAGCTAGGTTTTGTTTTGATATTTGAGATAAGGTTTGTGATATAAGAAGGTATTTATAGTTAGGGTTAGGGTTAGGAAAGGGGCAAAAGGGTAGATATGTGGGTATCGCGTAGACAAACTCGTTTAAACGTCTAACATTCGGTTCCTGAGTTGTTTGTTTCTAAATTTCCCGTATGTCAACAAAATTAGTAATTCGCATCTATGTTTCGAAAAACAAAAATTAATAAGTGTTACGAATAATTTTAGTCGAACTAATAATAATATCGTTGTAGCGGACCGGGTCTTCAAACTGGCGCGTTAAATATAAACAGTGTGTCTCGTATAATTATTTTAGATAATTTGTTCCGTTTAATATTAATAAAAGTAATATTATATTTGAACTTGCTCACTTAATACTTAAGCTAAGACTAATTTTATTCACAACCCAACCTAACCCAACTTTTTAATAAAAAACTAATTTATCTCTCTTCCATCAATACAACCCAACCTAATTCAACTTTTCACTTTTATTCACAACTCAATCTAAACCAATTATTTTAATGCATATATCTTATTTAGGCTTTAATTTATTTTATAAAATTTATTAAAACTAATAAAAATATTTATTAAAACCAATCGAAAATTTCATTTTCATTCACAACCCAACTCAAACGTACTTTTTAACTAAATAAATATGGTTTATAGTTATCAAAATATATTAAAAAATAGATTTATAAGATAATAAGTTTACGAACTAATAATACTGTGGCGCAACCATACTTAGAAAAAATACGTTTTTTCGAAACTCCGATTTTAATAAAACTTATATCGGAATGTTCACGGAAAAAAATTAAACAAGACTGCATTTTTTTATCTTTTAAAAAAGTTAAATATTAATATTTATTGAAGAAAAACTAGTTTATATGTGAAATTAATTGTTAAATGAAAAAAGAAAAAAAAAAGAATGTAAGTACCAGTTAGTTAGTGACACGTGACACGTGACACATAATAGGTTGCAACCCAAGGTTAAATAACATCGAGTTTTACTGCATCGTGTTGACACCTCGCGAATCCTGACTAAAACTATTATAACGATGTCACACGCACAACAAATATTTGAAATAATTATAAAAATGAAATTATTATTACTAATCTAACGATACCAGCATGCTTATCGACTATTAGTTAGGTTCGAATCTCGACATCCCTATAGATGGGTTAGGCCCGCATATGTCTCCAGTGGAGTATTGTACTATCCTTAAGTATTACCTCATGATTCCTCTATCCCAATTGATGAGATATGCCCTGTTTGTCATAAGGCGTGTTTAGACTCTCACATGGGGAGCACGCAGTGCATTGTAAAGAGCTCCCGGGGGTTAAGCACCGACACGATCTGGTTAGGGATGTGCTCTTTGATATATTCAGGCGGGCCGGAATTTCTGTTAAGAAAAAAACACCTGTGAATTTTCTGACTTACCCGTCGAAGGGAAGATCATCTTTTCGACCGGTTGACATTTTGGTGTTTGGATGGATAGGAGGAAAACATGTGTGTGTTGATTTAACAGGGGTTTCCCCTATGGTGGCTTAGGGAGTAGTGGTTTCACAGCCGGTTAAGCTGCTTCAGGCAAGGTGACCAAACATGAGAAGGCGTGTCTTGACAACCAACATGTATTTATTCCTTTTGCTTTTGACACTTTTGGTTTTCTCGCGTCTGAAGCTGTGGAGTTACTTACCCGTGTTCAACGGGTCATGCATAGTAATGTTATGACTCCAAGATCAACAAAGGTAGTTTTTAAAAGATCGGGTTTTGCGATTCAAAAAGGGGTAGCGGCGCAGCTTGTTGCAGTTTGTCTTTTGTTTCGATGTAATTTAATACTCATAAACAAAAAAAAATGTAGTTTGATCCTGATAGAGATGTGTATCAAGTAACTTCATAACAAAAAATATTATTTAATCGAAAAGTAAGGGTTGCCACAGTTCGTCAAGAAGAAGCCAATAGGATCGAAAAGAAAACAGGAGCCAAGTAGCAAGCAAGCAACCGAGCACCTCAAAAGTTCCCATGACTGTAAATTGAAAGAAAGAATACAGAAGCATGCATGCTACCATACACCTCTAATTAATTCACAAAAAAAATAAAAACTACACGGCGATGGTGGTGGTGGCAGCTCCAGTGACGAAAATGGTGGTGGTGGTGGCGGCGGTCAGGTGGTAGGGCGATGGTTGTGGTGGTGGGGGTGGCAGTGGTCAAGCGGTGGTAGCATTGGTGGGATGGCGACAATGGTGGTGGCGATCATGTGGTGGTGGTCAGGCAGCGACAGTGGCGGCGGCGGTGATGGCCAAGTGGAGGCGATGACAATGGTTGTTGTGGTTACTGCAACGATAGCGGCGGTGGTAACATTGGTTGTAAGGCGGCGGTGGTGGCGGCACGGTGGTGGTCATGTGGTGGTGGTTGTTGTTATTAAGTGGTGGTGTTGTGAAAATAGTGTGAAGGATGTATGGATATAAAAAAAAGCGTTGGGTAGAAATGGAATCCATGTATAATGGATGATTCCATTCAACTACGTAAAAAACATCTCTTTTTTTATTCCTTCGCAGTGAATTACTTCCGTCAATCCCCATAAAAACAAAATATAATGATGTTGCAAATCCGGATAAACAAATACTCAGCCTGGGTCAATCACACAATAATAACCACCGGTCGTTGACAAGGTTCGGTGGAAATTTACAAACCGGTCTAGTCACAACTCACATTTCACCATCATCAATTTCAATTGTAGAGGAGAGAGATAGATAATTGTAACGATTCCGACAAATTCAGGTATACCCTAGCCGGTATATACTATTTATGTGTCATTTAATACTGAATATATGAATTTATACTAGTATGTATGATTCACGGTACGAATTATCCTCGATTATACAGCTAATCGTATTGGAAGTACGGTTAACCGAATGATGGTTATTGAAACCCGAATGAATCGGAGATTACATTATAGACGAAATATATAATGTTTAGTGATGTTTACGAAGTATTAAAACTTCGGGATAAGTGAAATAAAGCACAGAAAAGAATTTCGATTTAATGGTACGTTGGTACGTTAAACGAAACCTTTAATACCAAACCAAGCAAGAGGCGATCGATCAAGCCGAAAAAGATGCACAATTACCGACAATATGATGTGTTAAGTCAATAAATGTCATGGTTTAAGTTTTTTTAAAGTTTTTAAATCGGTTTTATATAAATTTTATTTTTAAGCCGAAAAACGACCGTTTTGGCCTCGTTTTGAGCGGAATTAAACGTTTAACCGAAAAACGAACTGAACCAGATTATCCACAACATTATCCGAATTACACAATCCGAATGTGTGGCCAAGATTTGAGATGTGGGCCCCACCCCACACCAATACATGGACCGATCGGTCCATTGCTTGTAGTTTAACATCTCATTTTCTTTTTTCTAACACCCCAACTCTACAATTCTCTCAACCCTTCAAACATCCCTTCAATTCCCCTTTGATTTATACCAAGAAACCGAGGTAAAGATCGGATTATAGTCGTGTTCATCTTCTTTTCTCGAGTCATTTACAAGAAAATGAGGTTTCAAATGAAAAATGGGTGAAAACCCGAGATGAAACCGATTCTTGCATGATCAAGTGATGTATACAAGTTATACAAGGGATCTTGGTCCAAGAAAGGAGTTAAAAGAGTCAAAAACGAATTTTTACGGTTAAAATCTTTGATATGATGTCTTAACCGAAACCATGAAAGAAATGGCTTGATTGTGGGTGTAACTTGCTTGGTGTGGTGTTATTGTGCTTGTAGGTGTTATATCTAGTTGCTAGCAAAGGCTAGAAAGCAAGATCTTGGCGATCTAAAGCTAGAAACACAAGGTAGTTCGGTTTTTCGTATGATTTATATGATTTGAACAGATTGTGATAGACTTAGAGTTGGGTCATGAAATTTCACAGAGATGATCTACACATGAAAATATGAGATCTGTGAAAATTTGGTAATTTTTGGATAAAGGATGAATATTTGGTGAATTTAATGCTCGGTTTTGGCTAAAAATGGTGAAAAATAGCTAAACATCATGAAAAATTCTGGAAAATTCCAGATAAGCTTTTCATAATATGTAAAAGTTACACACAAAATTTCAGGTCCATTAGAGAAGTCTAAGTAGGCTTTTCGGTAAAACGAGTTCTAGGGTTTTCTAGCTCGGTTTTGGTGAAAATGGCATGAAAAATGAGATTTTAGTTATGGAAAAATTACAGGGAACCATGTGGATGGCAGGGGTCATCCCAGAAAAATTTGGGATTTTTCTAAGGTCGTTTGGTATTTTCGACATATTTGGTGTTTAAATGACGTTTAAAAATAGATAAATAAATGTTAAATATAAAAAATTAATTCTGGAAATATTTTTATAAAATTCCTTACTGTCAAAAAGTGATTTGTACAAAATTTCAAGATCCGAGACTAAACGGATAATTATTTGTGCTAAAAAGAACGTAAAAACAAACTTTTAAAGCTTAAAACGCGTAAACCGGCAAAGTTCGCATAAGCGAGCTGACTGGTGTATAAAAACCTTAAAAATGGACTATTTTCATGAAACTAAGTTAATCAAGTAAAAATAAATCATCCGAAAATAATTCGGATGATTTGGGTATTTTTATCCGAAATAACAGTTTCCGGCACCCTAAAGACGGAAACGGGTCCCGCGGCCAAACGGGGCGACTAAACCGAGCTCTAAATTCACGGCTTTAACTAAAATATTAGTCAAACACTATTTTCGGGTCGTGTGTGACCAAACTCATTTTTGAAACATAAAAACGGATAACCGTGCTAGGCACGCAAAACGAGGAAAACAAAATAATAATAATTTTGACGGTCAAACTCTAACGATATCACAATCTAAGTCCTGAGAAGTATTCCGGGGTTAACATTGTCCCCGGATCGTGTACGGTACCGGGTTAACAGTGTCCCCAGACGTACCAGTTAACACGAATTTAAGTTATATTAATAGAAATTGTATAGCAACGAATTAGGGATCGTATTACAGATCCGGACCGGTAGCCGTGCACAGTGTTACATATTTGCTCACGAAAAGGTGAGTTTCACGAGCCCCTTTTTACTGAACTGTTTTAAATATTTTCCCGGGGCGGAAAGCATGTTTCTATCAAAATGTTTAAGTACATGCTGATCGCATGGAAATGAATGTATTTATATAATGTTTATTGTACGGGAATCGTACGGTAATGTATTAAGATGGAAATTGTCTGAGTTGCTAACATTGTAAGGCCCGAAACAGTGTTCTGGGTTAACAGTGTCCCCAGAGGTTATTAATGGGTTTCTGGGTTAACAGTGTCCCCAGAAGGTATTAACTGTGTTTCTGGGTTAACAGTGTCCCCAGAGGTTATTGGTTGTGTCTCTGGGTTAACAGAGGCTTCACTTGTGGGCTTAGCATAATTACATCGCTAATATATGATTATTATAATGATTTGTCATCGTTTACTTAAATTAGTGAAACTCACCAACTATTCGTAGTTGACCCGTTTTCTTTACATGCTTTCTAGGTACACCCAAATTGGAATGAGTGATATGTGCTTGATGATGTGTGCTATTTTGTGGAAGCTTAAGGATCTATATTTTGTATTAAATATGTTAATGTACTATCGGTAAAACTTATGTGATAACGCCTAGATGGTAACGAAACTCGGAACAATGTAATACATTTAAATTAATGTAGTGGTGTTTTCTTTATAAGCAATGCTGTTGATATCAGACTTGTCTGTTGCATCCCGTTTACGTTTCCGCTGCGGCTACGGGGTGTTACAATAATTGTTATCTTCTTGTATAGATATGATGAAAATGGCGACTCTCGCCGGAATTGGCATCAACTCCGGCTACAGCACTCGGTTAACTCTACCGCCGTCAAGGCTACTCCGTCCGTCATTACAAACCCGCAAAACCAACAACACTTTTATTAACATCTCCACCATTGTTAGAATTAGAAACCGAACTTTCTCAATATCCGCATCTATTTCAGACGACAAGAACGCCGTCAACGACCGACAAGTCCGTGTTCGATTCGCTCCGTCTCCCACTGGTAACCTTCACGTTGGCGGCGCCAGAACTGCTCTTTTTAACTACCTTTACGCCAGGTTACATTCCATTTATCCATAACCCCAGTTTCAAGATTCACTAATTTATTCATTCGATTCTTATTGTTGTTTATCCTTAAACCCAGTTTCAAAAATCACTAATTTATTTGATTGTTAAATGTTAATATATAAACTTAAACCCAGTTTCAGAATTCGCTAATTTTGTAATATTGAATTGAATTGGATTAGGTTGAAAGGGGGGAAATTTATACTGCGAATTGAGGATACGGATTTGGAGAGGTCAACCAAGGAATCCGAGGAAGCCGTGTTGCGAGATCTTTCCTGGCTCGGTCTTGCGTGGGATGAAGGTTGCAACCAGTTGTTGTTTGAATATTTATGGTTGAAGATGTTTAAAAGTGTCGTTGGTTTTGAATGTGTAGGTCCTGGAGTTGGTGGTGAGTATGGGCCGTATCGGCAATCAGAAAGGAATGATTTGTATAAGCAGTATGCTGATAAGCTTCTACACTCGGGTCAAGTTTATAGATGCTTTTGCTCAAATGAGGTACTCAGTTTTCCGTATATTTGAAAGAAAGTCACACCTTTTTAACCACCTATGAGGTTATGTTTCATTGTGTATTTTACTTTGAATTCGGTAACTTGATGACTATATTGTACATTTGGTAAGTGATCAATGGCGTAAGGGGAAAATGTATAGTTATGCACACCCCTTAAGCAAGATTTGTGAACATCAAGATTGTGTAATAGTCTTGTGGCCAAGATATTAGTTGATCTTATATGTATTAAAGTGTAGTTCAAGTATATTTATGCTAGACGTCTTTGAAATGGTTCAGATGTTTCTCTCTGCACAGGACGAGGACAAGATACTTAACTACCATAAAATGGTTTATTTGTTTTTGGCATTGCTTGTATTTAGGTGAGGTTTTAAAAATGTAGGAGATTTTAATGGATTTGAAGCACTTATTACATCAAGCCTTGGATAGAAAAAATATTCAATCACCATTTCTCCACCTGATGCTTACAGGGACCGTGCTGTAACCATAAATTTGAGTCATTCATTAACCAGAGGAGAATGACAGTAGCACAAAACCAATTGCACCCACATATCTGCAGGATGGCATCTAGGGTTATATCTTGCTAAGATCAATATATTGTTTCCACGCCTATAGGGAGTAAGGTTAGGAGATTATTATGTTTGATTTTACCTATTGGGTAGCTGGATCCAACCAATAGCAGCAGGTAGGGAATGCCAGAAATATGGATACACCACCCCTTGTGCACTGGCTAGCTGCCTTGACGCCTTCACAGAATGGCATAATCATGTATTTGCAGTGCTTATATGTTCTTTTATTGCCTACAGTCGTGTATTGGTATTATTTGTTTCTATGTAAGCTTCACTAGCTAGGCTGTTTATCCTCTAATACTTTCAGTTCTTAATATGTTGGTTTTATCATTTTTCGGTCAGTATGTTAATTGTTAAATCCTGTGAAATATTTTAGGAACTCGAGCAAATGAAGGAGATTGCAAAGGAAAAACAGTTACCTCCTGTATATTCTGGAAAGTGGGCCACTGCTACGGATGAGGAAGTTCAAGAAGAGTTAGCAAAGGGAACCCCATGTACCTTCAGATTCCGGGTTCCTAAGGAAGGGAGTTTGAAAATTAATGACTTGATTAGAGGAGAGGTAACTCGTGTTCTGTACAAACCTTAATTCATCAGCTATTATATGTTAGTATTACATTCTTCCCCAAGTTTGAAATATATTTGGTTTTACTAATTCGGTATTCGCCAATTGTCCAGCTATCCTAAATCTAAACTAAATATCTAAACCTAAGTTAAATTATTTTTTTACTAACTTGTGTTTTTTTATGTGCCACTTTGAATATTTTGATGCTTTATTAGTCTTATAAACATAATTCAAGTTTGCAGTTTTGAAAATAAAAATAGAATATATATTATTTTTTCTGAATTCAAATTGAATAGAATTTTGAAATGTATGCAAATTCGAATGGAATCTTTATAATGTAATTCAAATTTGAATACAGCTTCAAATGTTAAAAATCGAGCCAGCTCCAAAATGCTAAAATGGGAATATTCGGAATTCAATTCGTTGAACACTAGTACACTACTAGAACTAGGTACTACATGTATTTTTTGTGTTTGTCCTATTCTGTTGATTGAAATAATATTAAAAAAAAAACTGACTTTTTGTTAATGTTCTAAAAAGTACTGGACTTGCCTCGACGCTGTATCTAGTGTCTAGCAAGAATTAATTTCATTATGCCTATGTGGTTGATATGCATTTTACTTGTTTGAAAGCTGTCCCGTGCTACATATAGTTAGTTAGGCTATTGATATGTTTGATAATGCTGTGCAGGTTAGCTGGAATCTAGACACACTTGGGGATTTTGTAGTTATGAGGAGTAATGGACAACCGGTATATAACTTTTGTGTGACTGTTGATGATGCTACCATGGCTATTACACACGTTATAAGGTAATTTAATGACCAATTGTAGAAAACTATATTCTTCATTGCATTTTAAGTATTAATTTTGGTTGATATTATGGCCTCGTGAAATGCTTACGCTCCAGGGCAGAAGAACACTTACCTAATACACTAAGGCAGGCATTGATATATGAGGTAGGTTTTCTACTTTTACGGGTTTTTTCTTGAAAACTCTACTAACTTACTCCTGATGGCACTATTATTATTATTATTATTATTATTATTATTATTATTCTCATTGTGTGTTATTTTCTCATAGGCTCTGGGGTTCCCGATGCCTTTTTTTGCACACGTTTCGTTAATTCTTGCCCCTGATCGGAGCAAACTGTCTAAAAGACACGGTGCAACTTCAGTGGGACAGGTAGTTGTCACTGGCCAATCTTAATTTCAGTTGTTTTTTGGGTTTTTAATAGACTGCCTTGTGTTCATATTTGTTATACATATTTATAACTTTTTTTTTGTTTATTAACTTTTGATGTTTGACAGTTTAAGGAAATGGGGTATTTGCCTCAAGCGATTGTGAATTACCTAGCCTTGTTGGGTTGGAGTGATGGGACTAATGCCGAGTTTTTTACACTGGAGCAGATGGGTTAGTACATATAATTTTATGATTGGAGTTGCCCTTCATGGACTTTTTATCTATTTTTCTTGTGTTACAGTTGAAAAGTTCTCGATTGAGCGCGTCAACAAAAGTGGAGCCATATTTCATTCAGTTAAATTGAGGTGACAGTGTATTTCTAGTTTTGCGTGTATGTTACCGCAGCTGTAGTGTTTTAGGCCACTTGATTTAACCAAAGAAAGACTAGAATTTTTATTTATCACTAATGCAGGCATAGCATTTGAAGTTTAGATTATTTTGGAAACAAAGGAAAAGATATTGTTTCATCATATGTGTTCGTTTACATGTTGATTTATCCAAGAAAAGGTGTATGCTTTCAAATATTCTCAACTATTGCATTTCTGAAACATATTATTTAGGTGGATGAATGGGCAGCATTTGAAAGCTCTTCCCACTGAAGAGTTGTTAAAGAGCATCGGTGAGCAATGGAGGAGTGCTGGCATCCTCAATGTATCAGAAGGGCCTTTCATAGAAGTAAGACTTCTGTTTCCAAAACTACTGAATCACCGTGCATATGCATCTCAATGCATACTTGTAGAGCTTGAATAAATGACCAATTACCTAAAAATGGGTCGATTTGGATTGTAATTCATTTCAACTGGTCAAATGGGTTGACCAAGTCAAACGGGTCGAAAGTTGTTGTAGTGTTATCAAATACTTGCTTTTCATAATGTTTTATTATGCATTTAAATGCTGTGCACATGCAGGATGCTTTTGAGCTATTGGAGGGTGGGATTGACTTGATAACAGATGCTGAAAAATTACTTTCAGACTTGCTATCTTATCCTTTCCACGCTACTCTATCAAGGTTACTTGCTGAACTTCATGTGCATCTGACTTTTAAAGCTGGTTTAACTCTGATTTTAATGCGGGAAATTTTCATATAATATTCCCCCACAAAAACAAGATAATTTGACTCCTATAGAGATCTGTTAATGTAGGCTAGAATCTAGATTAAAAAAAAGAGAGAATTTCATTACATCCTTAAAAACATATGAAATATCATATATACCCAATCTAAGCTAAAAATATTATATATACCCTTTATTAGATGAGAAATTAGCTTATTACCATTTTACCCCTCCCAAGTATGCTACTTTTTAATCCTATTTTATTTTTTAAGTTGATGTCGTTTCATTTCGGAATACTTAGTAATGACAAATGAATTCGATTGAGATTACCAAATCTTTAAATGCAAAATATTTTATATTATAAGTTGTTAGAAATGAACAGCAGCAAGAAATAATCGTTAAAAGAAAATAACTAAGTAAAAAAAAAGTTATTTATATGATTATATTTAGCCTTTGTTTACGTAATAATTTATTAAAGGTGAGGTTACAAAACAAATAATATATTTTGTGAGGAGGTAAAACATATCATGATGTATCTAAAAGGATTCCATTTATGAAAATAAATATTGTTGACGGGTAAATGAAAGATTTTAAGGTTAAAAATGGATAAATATGAAAGGTTTAAGAAATTAAGGGTCAAATGGTCATATTCTAAATTGTTGGTGATAAAATGGCTAAATGTGATATTAGTTAGCTTCTAAGGGCATATATGATATTCTAGGTTTGGATTGTGTATATATGATATTTCAGACGTTTTTAAGTGTATTGATGAATCTCACCCATAAAAAAGTTCATCAAATCTAATTGTACCATTTTATGGCGTTGGCAGTTCTGAAGGTCGAGAAATCTTAGAAGATGGTCTTCTGGTGGTTGCAGAGAGCTTGTTAGCTGCGTATGATAGCGGTGAGCTTTTAAGTGCACTTGAAGGGGGAAAACCCGGATGGCAGAAGTGGGTTAAAGCGTTCGGGAAATCATTAAAACGCAAGGTTAGGTTATTGGTTATAATCCCAGCAATTGGTCGTGTATGACTTTTGATTAAACATAATTATTAATGAATTAATTGTTGGCAGGGAAAATCACTGTTCATGCCCCTGCGAGTTTTGTTGACTGGGAAACTTCACGGGCCCGACATGGGAGAGAGCATAGTTTTGATTTATAGAGCCGGGACTAGTGGCATTGTGACCCCACAAGTTGGGTTTGTGACACTGGAACAACGGCTTGAGTCATTGAAACAAGTTGACTGGGAAGCATTTGGCAAGGTGGAGCCTGCTACTGTTGCTTCTCACTGAATAATATGATTTTTGTGAGTGATTTTGTGGTTTTATTTATTGAGAAAAGTTAGTTAGATTTTGTAGAATATAGTTGCTGTTTTGTTTTTGTTTGATAGTTAACCATGTATTGACCGACCGCATTGGATTATTCGGGCTTCGTATTATATTTTTACATAATCGGGCAACATGTTGGGTTGCTCTTGTTTCGTGTTTGACATGTTTATCAGTTTGCCTCACACGCAAACTGAGAAAGAGGTCTCTTTTATCTTGGTTATATATTTGTATCTTTCTATTAATATAGAGGCCATGAGAAGAGACATTGTTGAGCTAACGAAGTGAGGTTTCCTCTTTGTTCTTTTATTTGATAAGGAGTTTGAGCGACATCATGCCCTCATTATACAACTTTAATGCAATAATCACGTAATCATGGTTATATCATACCATTTGTTGATGTAATAATCTTCGAGTTACATTAGTTTTTATGATGAATAAGGAGGCGTAATAAGATGTTTTTAACATGAGATAGGGATTATATGCTCCAACGGTGGGTACAAAATTGGCGAATATAATCGTTAAAACATATTTCTCTTGCTATTAAAGTTGTAGTGTAACTATAAAAACTAACATATGAAAAAGTAAGTTTCAACTAAGGGTGAAGGGAGTGGTGCACGGGTACCACCCAAGGGGTAGTATTCCGCTAGGTGTGCTCCACCGCCACCCCTCTTTTATTCCCCGTTGGTTAGTTTGTTAGGGGAGTATTTCCTGTGAACTTTGTTTCAATTTAGTCTTTTAACGGATATTTTTTAAATTTAATTCTTTAGGATAGTTTGTGTGCATCATTGTCAGCCCTTAAGGTAGTCCATCATAGTTGATGGCATAAATGATGTTGCAGTGTAGGATTGGTCAGTGCCTCACTACCCTTAGGTGACCACTCCATCCACCCTAAGTGAGTTTCATCCTACATCGATGGATGAAGAAAAATGAAATCCGTCCACCTTTGTATAAATAAGAACGTAGGTTTTTGTCTCATATCGCTAGATTACAAAACTTGTAAGCTCTTTATAAGGAAGAAAACTGACATTGTAATATTATTATATGACCAGTCACTCTCAGTGGTCCTAGCGGAGGGTGCGGAGCACCGGACGCGCGCGGGCGAAATGCGATGGGCGTAATGTGGCGCTTTGAGCGCGCACTTTACACTTCGCACGCTCGCATCACCGCAAAAGCTTATAATTATCCATAACATTGCTAGCCTTGAAATCAGCTATAAAAGGGGGCTGATTCAACCTTCATTCCTCATTCAAATTCACAGCTCTCTCTCTCTTATATATAAGCATCAATATAATACCTCGAGTAGTCATAACGACACCCTCTATACAAATTCAAAAACTTTGCCTAAACAAGGTAAGACATTGTTTTGTCGTGTAAACTTTATAATCTCGTGATTGTCGTTATGATTATTGGTTTATACTAATCTAGATATACTGCATTGTGTTTAACCTAGGTGTTTAATATTAGGAAGCTCTTTAATTGTAAACTTGCAAGGTGAGACATTCAAGTTTTTGTACAACTCATATTTGTGTGAAACAACTGGTTTTCCAATACTGTCATGATAATTTTTAAACTTATTAAACTCATGATAGATAGTTTAAATGCTTTCAAAATATATTCAAAAGATTTTAATTACATTATAGTGATTAAATCTTTATAGACTTACGGGATGACTATTACTGGTATTATGGGGTTTTGTATAAAAGGCTTGCCTATTATACCATAATTATTGGACAAGTGTTAGCCAATAACTAATATGACCGCGGTCACAGATATGGTCGAGTGACAAGTATTTTTCGGTAATTTGTATGCAGGTAGATGTAAAAACATCTTAACGCTGTAACTGTAAAAATGTGTCATTTACAAATGAATTACTCACCAGTATCTCCTGCTGATGAAGTATTTTTAAACATGTTCCAGATGACTTGTTAGAAACACATGAATGTTGCCTGCAGCCTGCAGGTAGGGGTAGCAAATGTAACCTATCTGAAATCTCAAACCATTTTGACCCATTTCAAAAACCCTTCATTAAAAAATTTTAAAAAAGAATTAAAAAATCATAACTTGAAATATAAATAAAAAAATAAAAAGTTTCCTCCGTTCTTCTCCTTCAATAAATAAAAAAAAAACTCAAGAAATGTCAACCCGCTTTGACCCGTTTCAATCCTTTTCTTTTCTAGTTTGACCCATTCTGACCCATTATATACATTTTCATACAACTCATTCAACCCAATAGGTCACATTTGCCAACCCTACCTGCGGGCCTTCAGCTTAAATAAGTGGCTTGCCACTGGAAAAAATAAATGTGCTTTGTAAATTAGGGTTTATCCTATAAAACTTATGTATGTATAAAAATGAGTTTCATTCCTAGTTTATGCAATAAGAATCATGATGTTTTTATAACTCTGATCATTTTCCATAACTACGGTTTCGATGAAATATTTCGCTGCAAATTATTTTAATAAACACTGATACCACCACTCGATGCTCGTGGCTCCTCTCCTCGGATATAGGGTCGGGGGCTGTGACAGTAACAAGAGTAGAAATCGATTGTAGATAGGGTTGTAAACGAACTGAACAAACAAAGCTTTGTTCATGTTTGTTCGTTTAACATTAAACTTGTTCACATAACGGTTCATGAACGCTAACCGAGCATAAAATCTTGACCGGGTTTCTTCGTTAAAGAATTAAGTTCACGAATGTAGACGAACATGCACTATTTAAGAAAAAGAAAAAGAAAACAACGTTCTTAATCCAAAACGTTAATCAGACATAATCACCTTAACTAAATATAAAGTGCTTGGGATATAATAAGAATCATAAACATAATCATCTCTCAATCGACGGTTTTAACCTGATAATGTCAATTAAACGCATTTTAGATTTGTTGTTAGTTAAAGGCACATTTTATAAAACAAACTATTAACGAAACTAACCGAACATAAACAATACAATTATAAAATTTAAATGTTATGTTGTTTACTGCAAATAATATATTATTTAAAATATAAAACAAACACTTAACTTACGAACATAAATGAACTAATACAACATCTACTCATATTCGTTTATTTAACTAAACGACAAAATTTCTTGTTCGTGTTTGTTTATATATTAAACGAACATAAAATGACTTCCCGTCGAATGGTTCACGAACTCTTCGCTGAATATTCAGTTCGTTTACGGCCCTAGTTGTAGAGTAATGTGACTGTAGTTATTCCATTATGGACATTATTTTCACGTATCATCAACTTTTTATATATTTTCGAAACATTGCAATTGGCACTACATTCAAATCTTTCAAAACTTACGTAACAAAGTTGACCGGTGTTTTAGATTGGATGTATTTCTTCCAAATTGTCTCATGTTAGTGTTTGTGAAATAAAATGAGCTTAAAAGAAAATGGTGCAAGGAACAAATGTTTTCTATTGACACATGTTAAGATAAATGTTGCAGAATATTTATAAAGTTAATATTATACATTTATTATTTTATGTAAAATCTTTTAAAGAATTTACTTGTATCAGTTTTTCACCATGGAGGGTAAGGTAAGTAATATTTGTCATATATCCTAGGATTAAGAGCTAGTCAAACAAGTAATATCTATCATATATATATATATATACACACCAGATTGAAAAAGAGAATGGAATGAAAACAAACATAGGGTATGGATGAAATGAAATTTGGGTGTTTTAAAGGAAATGAAATGGACTAGGTAATGAGTCATTTCATTCATTTGATCAGCCGGACACACTTTTCTCCATTCCCTCGTAATTGGTCATTCCATTCCGTCCTCCATTCATGCATACCAAACGTTACCTAAGTTATGGAAAAACTAAAAATAAATGTAAAACTAAGGAACACGAAAATAGATTGAAAAACCAACAAAACACTAAATATACTAAGCGAGTTTCTGTCACTTATTACCATGACATTTAGTCGAAAAAACATGTTTTCTTATGAAACAAAAATGAAAAAGATAACTACAAAATTTTTTTCTTATCCCATGTAACGTACAGTTATACCTCTAAAAATATATTATAGAACGCTTTTAAAATTTTTTTTTTACTCATTCCCAACACAAATAAAAGTATAACCGAAACAAAAGTAATTAAAAATGGTAATAGTGGGAGGAGACAGTTAAGAAAGCGTAGTCTCAACATTAGGTCGTCGGTTGGTTGGTTGAATCTACAGGTAATAATAACAATTCAGATCACCGATCTGTTACGTTCATCTTGTTCATGTTAGCTAGCTCCACTCGAAATCTGATCTGAACCCTAGCTGCATCAAGCACCCAATGTCATCATCTCTGGGTGGCCAATCCCGTTGCGGATGGCTGCTGGGTCCATCACTGGACAAGATCATCAAAAACGCCGCTTGGCGCAAACACTCCCACATCGTCGCCGCTGCCAAATCCGCACTCGACAAACTCGAAACCCTAACCGACGATCCCTCATTCTCCACCCCTCTCTACGGCGTCTCCGACCCCGACTCCCTCATCCTCCCCTTGATCCTCGCCATCGACTCCTCCTCCCCCAAAGTCGTCGAACCCGCCCTCGACTGCGCCTACCGCCTCTTCTCCCTCCGCCTCATCCGCTGCGAAATCGACCTCCCTTCCGACGACTCGCCCAGCATTATCTCCCGGCTAGTCGATTCTGTCTGTAAGTGTAACGGCTTGGGAGAAGAGATTGTCGAGCTAGCCGTGCTTAAGACGCTGTTGTCCGCAGTTAGGTCGACTACGGTTTTAATTAGGGCGGATTGCGTTAACCAGATTGTTAAGACTTGTTATAATATTTATCTAGGAGGTGTGAACGGGACGAATCAGATCTGCGCCAAGGCCGTGCTGGCGCAGATGATGACGATTGTGTTTGCTCGGGTCGAAGCGGACTCGCTGCTGGCGACGTTTAACACCGTGTCGGTGGCGGAGTTGTTGGAGTTTAATGATCGGAATTTGAACGAGGGGAGTTCGGTGTTGTTTGTGCAGAATTTGATCAATGATGTGGTTTATACGAATGTTGGTGATGCGAATCATGATGCGATTGCGTCGCCTGCGCCTGAGCTGCAGGAGGTGAAAGTGGAGTCGCCTTCTGCGGAGGGTGAGTCGGGTGAGAAGGATGATTTGAGTGGGTATACGAAGATTAGGGATGCTGGGGTTATGGTGTTTAAGAATCTGTGTAAGTTGTCGATGAAGTTCTCTTCGCAGGAGCAGTCGGATGATCAGATTCTGTTGAGGGGGAAGATGTTGTCTCTGGAGCTGTTGAAGGTGATCATGGACAATGCCGGTCCGTTATGGAGTACAAATGAGAGGCAAGTAATTTCATGTCTCTTAACTGAATCACACTCTGTTAATTGTAGTAGTTAATAGCTCTCATATGTATCTGTATTTCTAACTAAGGGGGTGTTTGGTAGAGAGATTTGAGGGTGGAGAATTAGGTTTCTCTTGTTTGGGAGAATTAGGCGGAGAATTGGGCGGAGAATTGGTTTTCTCTGAGAATTGGGTGTAGGCAAAAAGTAGAGAAATCCAATTCTCTCCATTTGGAAGAGAAATGGAATTCTCTCTGCTTCTAAATCGCGTCTCTGCTCTACTCCGTTCGCGTATGATGATGATGATGCTCCGACCGGCGATGGTGATGATGATGCCGACGTCCGGCACGGCGGCCGACGCCGCAGCCACGTCCGTTCGCGTCTCTGAGCCAAAACGAAACCCTAAATCGCGAGGCGGTGTTGCGAGGCGGAACCCTAAATCGCGGTGTTGATGTTGCGCGGCGATGATGATGACGCTCTACTCCGTTCGCGGTGTTGCGACGCGTCTCTGAGCCACCATTTCTCCACCATGATGATGCCGAGGCGGAACCCTAATCACGTCTCTGCTCCCGTTTCTCCACCCATTTCTCTATTGTACCAAACAAAGGAAATGATTGTCAATTCTCCACCCATTTCTATTTCTCTCCAATTCCATTTCTCTCCCATTTCTATTTCCATTTCTTCCCATTCTTTTTCTCTGTACCAAACACCCCCTAAGTTCTTGCATTGATCTAGCATATATGATCTTGGAATTAGGGGCTTGTAGAAACTAGAAACACCATACTATATTTGTGAAATGAGATCTTTTCAATGTAGTGTTCTCAATACTTGTAGACGGAAAATAATTTCTTAAGTTAGGAAAAGATATTCAATATTAAAGAAAGAATAATTCATATTTACCAAGGAGCCAGCTGATCCTTAGAAGCCCATTTAATCAAACTATACGATTTTGCTAATTTGTAAGAGGTGATATTTTTTTAATCATATAACTGCAATGCTATTCATTTCTAGGCATGAGCATTTTAAACACAATATCAAATCATTTGCAATGTCTCCCTTGGCTCTTTATAAAATTTCTAGCTATTAATTATATAAATTATGTATAGAACATATTTTACAGCCCTAACGTGTGGACTTAGCTTCACATATCATTCGGTAAACTTAATTGGCCTTCATCTATTCATCTTTCTTTTGATATTCTAATAAATTAACATACCATTCTGTCTTTCATGAGGATTAGTTGTGTTTCACC
The DNA here is from genome assembly GCF_021521415.1 of Bidens hawaiensis. Taxonomy (NCBI): domain Eukaryota; kingdom Viridiplantae; phylum Streptophyta; class Magnoliopsida; order Asterales; family Asteraceae; genus Bidens; species Bidens hawaiensis. Next base: position 131,876 of record NW_027505843.1, read on the forward strand.
TTGAAGTCTAATTTGTTAGATAAACTGTTTATGAGAATATGAGATAAATACAAACACAATACATCAATGTTCTTAATGCATAACATGGTGTAACTAAAGAGGACATGAGATGTTTTTGTTTACCAAAAAGAACCACTTTTGTATTTTTAAGAAAATTATGTAATATGGAGGCATGCATAAATAAATCCTTAGCTAAGTGGTAATCCTTGAAGTTTGAAAGAGGGTTTTTGCGTGATAAGAAAACAAACCAGGGTTAATGAAATAATGCTGAGATTAGATTAGCATCATGTTGTTTTCTCTAGTCATGGTGATATTTGTAGAATTATTGTTTCATCAGAAGACCAACAGTAACTCATATCTATAATAATAAAAACATATATTATTTTCAAAACACTTTCAATTAATTGCTCAATAACTCCTATTTTATGTCTTTTGGATTTCAATATAAACTCTGTACAAACTTGTTTTGTGAATTTCTTATGGTAGTAGAAATATTGGGATAGATACTGGAAATCTGAAGTACTGAAATTAAGATAAGTAGCCTAATTCAAGATAGGCTGGATCTCCGATTACAAGGATTAAAACCTTAATTTGATAAAATAAACATTGGCCCCTAAATAAATGGAGAACGATTTGCTAATATTATTGCTAATTAACGGTTATTGGGCTTAACTCTCCGCTACGCTTTCTCCTACTAATTCTCTCAGTCAGTTAGGTTTAGGCGGGTATTGGGAGCAGTAACTACAAACAGGGTTCGTGTCATTTTATGTGAGTTTGTTACATTAGTTTACTACTTAAAAGTGAGCGAGTATTTGCAGATGTTCTAAATAATATTAGACTTCAACTAGAGTAGTCTGAAAGTTTTACCAATTTTGTTATTTTAAATTTCTTTACCATTCTTGCTTCAGAACAAATTTGATGAACTACTTTGTTTGCACAACTAGTTTATTACTTGGTTCTTCAGTAAAACTTGCATATTGCACACACACACACACATATAATACTAAACTAAATTTTGAATGGATGTAAGTTAATTAATTAGATATTAGAATAATTTTTGAAAATTCAATTTAAAAAATATGTAATATCTTTTATCATATGCCAATAATATGTCACTATTGGCTCTATCTTGAATGTGTTGAAGAAATCTTCCAAATGATGTAATTTGTTAAAAGGAAAAAAAACACACTTATATGTGTGTGTGTGTGCGCGTATTCGTTATACGTTACTAATTTAAGACTAGTTAACTTTTCAGTCTTATATGAAAAATAGGTTATAGGGGTAGTTAGTTACTTTTAAGGTTTATACTTCATATATAAGTGGTATTGTACCATTATGTTATAAGTAACTAAAATGATGTCATCATCAATAACAACATTTTTTGATTGAGTTCAGTTAACCATTAAGATTGCACCATCTATATGATTTAGAAAAAGATGATTTCATTTAGAATTTGTTTTACGATGGCAAATAGATTTGAGCCACTTATTTTGTGAAAAATTTATTTGCTACAATGTGATAAACTTTTCGGGTAGCACAAATAACGCGCGAGACAGTGTTTAAGATAGCTACTAGCCCACTAAATGTTCGAGGTACAATATTCTATTATGATTAATCAGTTATCTGGTCATTTGCTTTTTTACTTGCTTCACTTTTCTTTGCATGTAGGTTGACTCAGCTGTTTTATATTTGAATTTCTTTTCTCTTCCAACAGTTAATATAAACTTACAATCTTCATATCTGTTGATTTTGAATATCTTACTTTACAGGTTCCTAAATGTCATCAAACAGTTTCTTTGCCTGTCATTGTTAAAGAACAGTGCATTGTCAGTCATGTCAATTTTTCAGCTTCTCTGTTCGATATTTCAGAGCTTATTATTGAAATACCGATCTGTATTGAAATCAGAAATTGGAATATTTTTCCCCATGCTCATTCTCCGTGTGCTTGAATACATACTTCAGCCAAGCTTCATACAGAAGATGACAATCCTGAATTTACTGGACAAAATATCTCAGGATTCACAGATTATGATTGACATTTTTGTCAACTATGATTGTGATGTTGACTCCCCCAATATATTTGAAAGGTAAGAATCAGTTAAAATTCATTAATTTTCCAGTTAGTTTTTGTTAAACAACTAAGAGCATTCACCTTGGAGCCTCTATATCCCTACTTTCTATATATTATAGAGGAAAAAATAGAGAACATCTAAAACACTACTACGTTGAATTATCTATAATAGAGAAAAATTAGAGAGCACTAAAATACACCTCTATATTTAGAGGCTAATAAAGTAAACCTCTATATTTTTTTTGTGAATGCTTAAGAAAGAGAAAAAATATTAAAATAATTGTTTGTGTGTAAGATAGAGATAGAGATGGTGAGTTGGATGTAGAAGGAGGCTCTAATGTGAATGCTCTAAGCAGTATAATTGATAAAACTTTATATATTTCTTTCATGATGATGCTGGGATTTTGGGTTAGTAAATTGTATTTAAACATTGTTAATTCCGTCAGACGTTTGCAGGACTGTGAATGGTCTTCTGAAAACTGCTCTGGGTCCACCTCCTGGTTCCACAACCACATTGACTCCAGTGCATGATTTAACATTCCGGTTTGAATCAGTTAAGTGTTTGGTTACAATCGTCAAGTCTATGGGAGTTTGGATGGACCAACAGCTTAGAATTAGTGAATATAGTGTTGTACGCAACACATCTGATAATAACAATGATACTAGTCTTGAGTCTAGTAACACAAGTCTTGGAGGTGATGAAGCAAGTCTTCCTGATTTTGAGTTGCACCAAGAAGCTATTAATGACCATTCCACTGCAACCCTTGAGCAACGGCGGGCTTATAAGTTAGAACTCCAGGTACATAATTTGATTATATGGTGCATATGTTATGTGCATAAAAAACTATTAAACGAATTTGTTCATCTATTTTTTTTTAAGTTTTTAAAGTTTACTTAAACATGTGTAGGTAATATAACCTACACATGACTTGCACATGCGTTACTTTTTTTGTTTTAGGAGAGATGAATAAACATTGCATTTCAATCATTTTCCTATATTTAAAAAAAATGAGATATGAGTTATTTATTTTGTTTTTCACAAAGAATTGTGTTCCACCTGGAGCCCTCTCTCTATATATGCATGCATATATGTATATGCGTGTATATATTTCTATAAAATATTAGCAGTATTGTCTTTTCTATTACATTTAGCATGCAAACATGTAAAATGCTATAGCAATGATCTTAACAATCAATGATTCATTGGAAGATGCCATTTCATCTCATTATGCATGCCATACTTTTGAGTAGTCTTTTGTATGTTTTTAATAATACTATTATGCTTATCTGATGTTTTTAAGTTCCGACTTTTTATACTATTCTGTACTAAAACTTTTACCTTGCTATAATTGCAGAAAGGTATTTCCTTATTCAATAGAAAACCTTCGAAGGGTATTGAATTCCTAATAAGTAACAAAAAGATTGATGCAACGCCTGAAGCAGTCGCATTGTTTTTGAAGAACACTTCTGGTCTTAACGAGACTGTGATTGGTGACTATTTGGGTGAAAGGGAAGATTTCTTATTGAAGGTAATGCATGCTTATGTGGACTCCTTTAAGTTTGATGGAATGGATTTTGGTGAAGCTATTAGATTTTTCTTAAGGGGTTTCAGATTGCCCGGTGAGGCCCAGAAAATTGACCGTATTATGGAGAAATTTGCAGAGCGTTATTGTAAGTGTAACCCTAATTCGTTTACTAGTGCCGACACAGCTTATGTTCTTGCATATTCTGTGATTATGCTGAATACGGATGCCCATAACAGCATGGTGAAAGACAAGGTGAGGTTTACCAATTTACCAATTTGGCAGTTCTTTATGAAACATTATTTAGACCTTATCTGACTTTGATGCATGTTTATATACATATAAGATGAGCAAAGCTGATTTTATTCGCAACAATCGTGGGATTGATGATGGGAAGGACTTACCTGAAGAGAATTTGGGTGCTTTATATGATCAAATTGTGAAGAATGAAATAAAGATGAAAGCTGACACTTCAGCACCGCAAAGCAAGCAGACAAACAGTGTTAATAGGTTATTGGGGTTGGATGGTATACTTAATCTTGTTTGGAAGCAGACCGAGGAAAAACCGATGGGTGCGAATGGAGCCCTTATAAAGCACATTCAAGAGCAGTTCAAGGAAAAATCAGGAAAATCAGAGTAAGTAATATAATACCGTAGTTATAATTTTTATTTTCTGATTCTATATATCTGTTTTGTAATGTTTCTTTCTTGCAGGTCTACTTACTATGCTGTTGCAGATGCTGCAATATTGAGGTTTATGGTAGAAGTGTGCTGGGGCCCAATGCTTGCTGCATTTAGTGTGACTCTGGACCAGAGTGATGATCGAGCTGCCACTAATTATTGTTTACAGGGGTTTAGGCATGCCGTGCATGTGACAGCGGTAATGGGTATGCAGACACAGAGAGACGCGTTTGTCACATCTGTTGCAAAGTTTACATACCTTCATTGTGCTGCAGATATGAAGCAGAAAAATGTTGATGCTGTCAAGGTACTCATCTTTTATCTCCTGTAACGAACCCGAATGGAGCATGTATGTGTTGGTTTGTTTAACTTTAGCGAACAAACGATCAAACACAAAAATAAAGAGTAAGGTTATTCTTTTTCAATTTTGTTTGCTAAGAAAATAAGCATGTTTGTGTTCATTTATGTTTGTCTGTTAACATTATAAATGGACGGTTTACGAACATAGATGAACGAACATAACCCAGCTAAACTAGCTAAAAGTAATGCGAAGAACAATGAGTTGGGCCTAAAAAGTTATTAAATCTATACTAAGTTGTAATGTGCGAAAGAAATTTAAATGAATATATTACTGAACATAATCGAGCGAACTTAAACAAACATAAACGAATGTTCATGAACAAAGATGAAAGAACTAGACATGTGTTCATGTTTGTTCGTTTTACTTAATGAACAAAATTTTGTTCATGTTTGTTTGGTTATTAAATAAACGAACATAAACGCACTTCCTGCTGAATGGTTTACAAACTGTTCACTGAACGTTTGGTTTGTTTACAGGTCTATAATGTTAATCTATAGATAGACCCACATTTGACTTGTAACTGTTTTTTTGATTGGTAGACAATAATAGCAATAGCTATAGAAAACGGGAATTATCTTCAGGATGCATGGGAGCATATATTGACTTGTCTGTCTCGGTTTGAGCATTTGCAACTATTGGGAGAGGGTGCTCCATCTGATGCCTCGTTTTTAAGTGGCTCAAACGTTGAAACACCAGAAGACAAATCAATGAGGCCCAGTTTTTCATCTTTGAAAAAGAAAGGAACCCTACAGAATCCAGTTGTGATGGCAGTTGTAAGAGGCAGTTCATATGACAGTACTTCTCTGGGAGCCAATACAGCAGGATTGGTGACCCCGGATCAAATTAGCAACTTCATTTCCAATTTGAACCTGCTTGAACAGATAGGGAATTTTGAGCTTAATCACATTTTTGCTCACAGCCAAAGGCTAGACAGTGAAGCGATAGTTGCTTTTGTGAAAGCTCTTTGTAAAGTTTCTATGTCGGAGTTGCAATCCCCAACCGATCCTCGAGTATTCAGTCTGACAAAAATAGTGGAAGTTGCGTAAGATCCTATCTTTGTATCTCTTAACACACACAAACACACACACACACACACATATGGGGCGTTCATTTCAAAACCAATAATATGTTGAGCAATAAACCATGTTTTTTTAATTTTACTTTTTTTTATTGAAGCACTATGTACAAGTGCTTATGCGGTCTATAACAGACTACTATTGGTTCTGAAACGAACGAGCCCCTATATATGTGTGTGCTGTTCAATTTTTTTTAATATCCTCAAGTTTGTTTTGGTTACTTGTATGCCTTGCAACATGTTTAGGTTCTCACATAGCAACCTAATTAATACCTTGATTGATAAGAAAGATCATGTATTTAAGTTGTGAAAAAATAGTTGACTAGTTCTTGCAATGTAAAAACACTTGGTACTTTTAGGGTGTGTTTGGGATTCCTTATTTTCCTCTCCTTATGACTTATGATGGTTGAATAAGTCCTTTTTGTGTTAACAAAGTGTTTGGGAACACATAAGGCCTTTTCCATATCTCCTTAACAACAAGGCCAAAATAAGGGTTTTCAATAAGTTGGAGTTTGCTAACTTATCTCCTTATAGGATTAGAATACCCATTACACCCTTCCAAGTTCCATTCCACCAACTTATTCACTTATACAAAAATGTCCTTTTTGGTCATTTTACATCAATAAGTTAAACCAAACACTTTTTAAAAAACAAATTATTGTCTTATGTTAATCCAAACACTTTTTTGAAAACTCCTTATTAGAAAGCCATAAGACCTTTTCAACTTATCACAAAAAGGCCTTTTTGCCTTAAATAAGGGGTCCCAAACACACCCTTAAACATGATACTTTGTGACTGGTAAAAGGATAGTAGGATAAGCTTGTTGTACAAAATCTTTCTTGCAAGGTATTAAGTTCGACATTTTTTTCTTATGAGTTTTACACATCATTTCATTTGAATTTTCTTCAGGCACTACAACATGAACCGCATCAGATTAGTGTGGTCCCGCATTTGGAGTGTCCTTTCAGATTTCTTTGTTTCAGTTGGCTTATCAGAAAACCTGTCAGTCGCCATCTTTGTCATGGATTCGTTGCGCCAGCTGTCCATGAAATTTCTTGAGCGAGAAGAGCTGGCAAACTACAATTTCCAAAACGAGTTCTTGAGACCATTTGTCATAGTCATGCAGAAAAGCAATTCTGTTGAAATCAGAGAATTAATTGTTCGTTGCATCTCACAAATGATCCTGAGCCGTGTCAGTAATGTAAAATCTGGTTGGAAAAGTGTCTTCATGGTATGTTTTGTTATTTTATTTTATTTTTTTCTTGCTATTGTTACATATGTCATATTTTGTTTCAATTTTGTCTGTTATATTTTGTTAACAGGCGTTAACCGCTGCTGCTGCTGATGAAAGAAAAAATGTAGTCGTGTTAGCATTTGAGACGATGGAGAAAATAGTACGCGAATATTTTCCTTATATAACCGAGACCGAGACTGCAACGTTTACTGATTGTGTCAGATGCCTAATCACCTTCACCAATAGCAGATTTGACAGTGATGTAAGCTTAAACGCCATCGCTTTTCTTCGCTTCTGTGCTGTCAAGCTTGCCGAAGGCGGCCTTATTTGCAATACAGAAACTGCAATAACTGCCGCTGCTGTTGCTGCTGCTGCTGCTGATGATGATTTAAGCATTTCAGTGGCGAAGGAAGCTGATAAAGAAACTCTAATGGATGTAGACAAGAATGCTTCTTATTGGATCCCTCTACTGAGTGGTAGTTTACCTAATTATCCATCTTAATCTATGAAATGGGGCGATTTGGATTGCTTTTTTTTTAGTCTCAGATTGTATGTAACTATATTTTGTTGCTGTTTCAGGGCTATCTTTGTTAACATCTGATCCTAGATTAGCTATCAGAAAGAGTTCTTTAGAAGTGCTTTTCAACATATTAAAGGACCACGGCCATGTGTTTTCCCGCTTATTTTGGATAACCGTTATCAACTCAGTAATCTTTCCAATTTTCAAGAACGTGAGTGGTGAAAAGGAAGATAAAGACCCGTCTTCACCAAAACCTGCCTGCTGGGATTCTGAAACTTGCTCTGTTGCAACTCGGTGTTTAATCGATCTATTTATCAACTTTTTTGGTGTGATGAGGGGCCATTTAGGTGCGGTTGTGTCACTAGTAGCAGGGTTGTTGAAAAATACAGGTCAAGGGTGTGCTAGAAGTGGAGTGTCGGGATTGATGCGTTTGGCGGGTGAGTTGGGAGGCGTGCTAACTGAAGACGAGTGGTCGTGCATTTTTGTTTCTTTGAAAGAAACAGCGGCTTCTTTGTTGCCTGGCTTTCTTAAACTTTTGAGAATTATGGATAGGATTGAATTTGGTTCGTCTAATGCTGCTCAGTCAACGTTTTATGATGATGATGATGGCGGACAGACGACTTTGACCAGTCGTAATGGCATGATTGAAGATTATGATGATGACAACTTGCAGACTGCGGGATATGTTGTTTCAAGAATGAAAACCCATATTTCAACACAACTACTTATCATGCAGGTTCTCTCTCTCTCTTTATATATATATATATGTGTGTGTGTGTGTGTACATAAACTGTTCGTGGCAACATTTAACCTGTTTTTTTTTTTAATAGTAGTTTAACTTTCACCTGTGAGTGTGCATGAAACTGAAATAACCGAACCCATCGAAAAATTGACGGGCTGGTTTCATGTTTTTCCGTTCTTTTGGGCCACATTTTGGCTTAAATTTAAACTCAAATGTTAAAAAAACCGAAACCAAACTGGATCAATTGTGAAAACTGAAAAAACTTAACCCTTTGAATTTCCGTTTTTCGTTCGGTTTGAGTTCAAAACCGACCCATGCACGTCCCTACTTTTACCCGTAAAATTGGTTGAAAGTGCCATTTCAAGGTAGAGTATAAATATATCACTGCTTTTTCCTTCTGTTTGCAGGTAACAACTGATATCTACAACATGCAGCAGCACTTGCTTAAGGCCTCAAGTGTAAAAGTCGTGCTTGAATTATTTTCCCAAACAGTAACTCACGCTCGTAACTTAAGCTCGGACACGAGCCTACACATAAAGCTGCAAAGAGCATGCTCGATCCTTGAGATTCCAGACCCGCCTGTAGTACACTTCGAAAACGAATCTTATCAAAACATACTCAACACATTGCACCATTTACTGATAAGCGACCCGTCTTTGTCAGAACAAATGGGCATAGAATCACACTTATTTTCAATATGTGAAGAAATTATACAAATATACTTATCATGTTGTAGACTGCAACAACCGAAGCAACAGCAGAAACCCGTTCACTGGATCCTTCCACTGAACTCAGCAGTGAAGGACGAGTTAGGGGCAAGAACGTCGTTACTCGTGTCGGCATTGAGGGTTTTAAGTGAAGTAGAGCAGGCGCGGTTTAGGAGGTATGCTTGTACCTTGTTCCCGCTGCTTGTTGAGTTGGTGCGTTGTGAGCATACTTCGCGGGAAGTTCAGCCTGTTCTAAGCAACTTGTTTCAGACATGTATAGGCCCGATAATAATGAATGCTTGACAGTTTACTCACCTATATATACATGTAGTATGGTAGCATATGGCAGGCATGATATATCTTTTGCTACATTTTTGGTACCATGGAGAGAAACGGTGGTGTATGATTTGTAATGTAATGTGGTCGTGTAATTTTTATTAATTAATTAATACAAGCAATTGTCCTGGTTACATTATTTCCGAAAGAGCTTAAAACATAAAGAATACAATTTAACGAGTTTTAAATGTCCATTTAATCATATCATGTGGCTCTATCCTTCTTACTTGTCAATCATGGGTGTTTAAGAACAATGTCCATTTAATCATATCATGTGGCTCTATACACAACCCATGACCCCACGTTAACAATCTTAAATGAACACATTGTTCTGATGTGTTTATATCATTATCATCCCTAATTTATATGTGGATGTGATCATCACTTAGTCCAGTTGTCTATTTGTTACACTACTAAGTAGGGATGGCAAAATAACATGAGCCCGACGGGTATACTCGAAGCCTGACAAGTGTTGGGCTGGGTATAAGATTAGTTTTGAAAATTTCGCGAGTATAGGCCGGGTGGGATTTGGTGATGCCCGGCCGGATTACCCGAAAACATATGCCTGTTTTCCCAAATTATAAACTCGAAAAATTTTAATTATTAATTTTATTTTCTTTAACCTTTATCCAGTAACACTTCATTTTTGTGGGTTTATTATATGAAAAAACATTATTTTGTATTTAAAAGATATTATTTATATTTTATATGTTATCAAGTTTATACATAAATTTACATAAAAGTTGAGGTAATATAATTTATTTATGACTAGTAGGAGAGCCCGCGCTTTGCGGCGGGGACGCGATAGGGGTTGGCTCATTACGGTACCAACATTTTGCATAGTCAAATTTGTAATCGGTATAGTTTACGATACAAGAATAGGAAATTTATATAACATTATCACATAATCTAAGTTAAAACACAATTACATTTGTAATTTGTTCTTTTTTTTTTTTAAAGTTAATGAACGTTGCCTCGTTACGGTAATGTTATTCGCTGTTGAATTAGTGCAAGAGATCTTAGTGGAGGTTGAGGTGAAACAGACTAATAACAAAAAGTGGGTGGAGTCTTTAAGGTCGACACAAGACATTTATGCCCATTGGTGTTTTATAAATTGAATCCTCTACGCACATAAAACTATACGAGGATTCCCATTTGGGAGAGATGTTCTTTATACTAAACACGAACACTATAGTATTCACCTAATTACAAACACTATAGTGACAGATTATCATTTGATAGATTAATCATCTAATTAGCGTAAGCTATCTGCAGGACCGCAGCAAATTAAGTAAGCGAATATGGCCTTGCATAGCAAACAAATATGGCCTTGTATGTACTTGAGTGTTGGAAATAAAATATTTCTTAATTGGTTGCTATTACAAACAAGCTATCCTGCAATTTGCGCAAAACATACGATTAGTAGAAAGTGAAGCAAAAGGCATCAATATTATGTTATATTGTCAATCACCTATTTATCTATGAGTGTGGCAATCTTCTTTTCAACCCGTAGCAAACATACCCCTCTGGCTTGATAGGATAATGCGGATAGGTTCAATTATGCCCCTCAATCTTCACATTCAAATGGTCCACACAGATAAGCGAGCCTGAGCTTCACTTATCGAGCTCGAGCTGGCTCGCGAGCCTAAACGAGTCTGCCATTTATATAAATTTTTAATAATATTAATTAATATATATAATGTTATGAAAAAATAACTAAAATTAACTAAATGAGGGTTGAGTTATAATAGGAAGTATAATTTTTGTAGGAAGGATAAGAAGTAATCTTGGCCATTGATTTTGAACATGGAGGGTTGAGATTAGTTTAGGGGGAAATCAAGTATGAACATAAGGGGAAGGGTATAAAAGGAATAACACATTTGTTGACTTTCTCTCTCCACATGCAAGGCACATGCCAAATTCCTCCATTATTTTAAAACGTCCATAACTTTTTATTACAACGTTTTTATTGAAAAACAAATTCACCATAATAACGAGTGTCCTTTTATCTTTAATATGAGTATCATATTGTAATATAATAATTAAAAAAAAAATTAGTGGGTTTTTTACAAATTATGTTTTACAAAATTGTGTTATACAATAGTATTTTTCATTGCGTTTTTTTTTCATTGTGTTTTTTCTATTGTGTTTTTTATACTGTGTCATACAATTGTGTTTTTTATTGTGTTTTTTTTGTAATGTTTTTTTCCATTGTGTTTTTTATATTGTGTTTTTCATAGTGTTTTCCATTGTGTTTTTTCGGACTTTTCTGGCGAGGTGGTGGCGGTGGGTGACGGGTGTGGTGGCGGTGGGCGGTGAAGTGGTGGTGGATGTAGGAGATGAGTGAAGATGTAAGTGGGTTTTATGTAATTTTAAAATTAATGTAAGTGGGTTTTGAGATTAAAGTAAGTGATTTTTTATATAAAAGTGTTAAAGACAAAAATACCCTCATTCCTAGCCTTCTTAGGAAAATCAAACTTCTTATTTGAACCTAACCCAACTAAATGATATATATATTATTTTAGGGTCAAGTTAAAATAAGAAGTATTATCTTTGTAGGAAGGTTAAGAAGTAATCTAGATCATTAATTTTTAATTTGAAGGGTTGAGATTAGTTTGGGGAAAAATTAGGTATAAAACAAGAGAAAGAGCAAAAAAGGAAGAACACATAAATGTTGATCTTCTCTGCTCACATGCAAAGCATATGTCTATTTCTCTCATCGTTTTAAAACGTCCATAACTTTTTTACACGACATCTTTTTTTAATAAAAAAAGCACCTTAATAACGAACATTTTTTTATCTTTAATGTTTATACCATATTGTTATATAAAATTAAAAAAAGTTAGTGGGTTTTTTATACATTGTGTTATGGGTACCATTGTGTTTTACCAAATTATGTTTTAACATAATGTTTAATGTTTTTTTCTCTTCATTTTATGACCTTGTGTAGTTTCAATATTATTGTGATTTTTTACCATATCAATTTGTAAAACCTATAATGTTTTAACATAATGTGTTTTTTCACTATGTTTAAACAAATTGTGTTTTTTTCTTTTGTGTTTTACAAATTTTATTTTTTTTTAATATAGCTTTTTTTTTATTGTGTTTTTTTAATCTATTGTATAGTTTTTTCCAATGTGTTTTTAATTCATTGTGTTTTATATATTGTTTTTTTATTCCATTGTGTTTTTATTTTTTTTTAATCTTCCATTAACCCATACCAACACAACACTAAGATACACCACCACTGTCGAACAAAGATTACACAGCTTTTCTTGTCACTATCACCACAAAATCAAATCTTGTAACTGTCGATTCCGGGCAGCCACCACCATGAACGACCACCGTCACAGCCTATCTCATGCCCCCAAACTGTAACAAAACTGTGTTGTTTGAGAACACAATAGTCGGGACGAGTTCGCCGGAGGCAACACAGTGTTTTCCGGCAAGTTACGTTTTTTCCGGCGAGGTGACAGATCTGGATGGTAGTCGTCAAGGATTAGGTCTTTAATCAATTAATCAGGAAAAGAAAGTGGTGCCAACAGATTCTGGCGTTTTTACCGGCGGTTTTTAATCCAACGTTTTCCGGCAAGTTGATGATCTGAAAACCTGGTTGCCGGAGAAGGCGGTGGGAGGTGGCGGCGGCGGTTGATGGAATGGTGGTGGTTTTTTTGACATCCAGGGTTTTGAATGTAAGATGTGGCTGAGGATGGGGAATGTAAGTGGGTTTTTTTGATAAGTTGGTGATTGGTAAAATTACACTTTTTTCTACCTTCTTACAAAAATAAAACTTTTTATTTAAACCTAATCCAATTATTGATATATATATATATATATATATAATTATAAATATAAAAAAGTTAATTAATAAATAGTAAACCAGCCGAGTTTGAGCTTGAGAATCTACTCACGAGCCAAGCTCGAGCTTTGAAAATAGAGCTCGAATCGAGCCGAGCTTGAGCCAACATAAGTTAAACGAGCCAGGGCTCGAGCTCGGGCTCGGCTCGTTTGCACCCCTCTCTTCAAAGAAAAAAAACCATCCCTAATGATGAAATTCGAAAACCTAATATTCCTTTAAATCAAGAACTATAAACAAAGTGAACAAAAAACCCATCAAATTAAAGCCTAAAAACTTGCATTGTCCTTAAACTTATTCAACAATAACACAGATCCATAAACAGTAAAGAAAAAAACTTAAGTTAAAAAGTCAAAATTAGAGAATATAAATTACAGGTCAATATAAGGAGAAGATGATGTGAGATTTGAGATATGTGATTGTATAACTTTAAAGACGGCCAGAATCTTGAAACCCCTTTTTAAGATTATTGGTAATTTTAATGAACTTTGTATTGAACGGGTGTATTGAACGGATTTCGTGCGGCTGTGTCTGAGGGTCTCCATGGTTGAGAACGGGTGTGTGTGTGAGGCTTAGGGCCGATGAGAGTTGCTGTGTGTTGACGGTGTTATTTCTGATTTGAGGGAATTTAGGTTATTAGGGTTTTCTCTAAGAAGAAGATCCTCGGTTAAGAGAGACCACTGAGCAAGGGCTCAATTTCCACATGCAAATTTGTAACAATATGCACTCTTCTCCAATGACATACCCATCTGGATCAAATATTTGAAAAATTGAAATGAACAACAAACAAACAAACAGTTGTGACAGGAACTCTTGACAGATGAAATCAAGGGTCAAACAATTCAACATTCGACTCCTAAATAGCATACACAAATCATGAATTCATAACGTGGAACAGAGAATACCAAAAATCATGATTACAAATCAATAACTGAGAATCAAGATATCCATGAAACGAAAATAGAGAATCTGCTTACCTAATTAGTGTTTGAGAACTGTATCAACCCACCCACCCATCCTTCTGAAGTGAACTGATCGATAACACAGGGAGTGGGGAGTTAACATATAGGATCGTAGATAGAAGTCCCAGAACCTCCCTGAAAATAACTGCCGGGTAGTGTAGATGTTTAAAACGTGGCATGTGGATTAGAGTGACAGATGGCATAAAAGCAAGGAGGGATAGTGAAAAAGAGTGTTAGTTGTGTGATTGACACTTAGTCAAAAATGGCTTTGTTTTATTATAATAGAGATTGCATTATTTATTTTTATTTATTATTATAGTTTTATCCTAACATGTATTTAACACCAAAAACTAGCTGAAGTTAGTCTAAAGAATAAAGAGTTAAGTGTCGTTTTGGTACCTGTGGTTTGATCAACTATGCAACTTTAGTACCTATACTTTATTTTATGTAAATGACTACCCCAGTTTCAAAAAACTTGCATTTTTAGTACTTTTTTTTAACTTCGTCTATTTTATCAATTAAGTCAAGGGTACTTTGGTAATTTTGTAATTTTCTTAATTTTTTTCTTTTCTTTTAAATGCCTTCCCCCCTTTTAAATGCCGGCGACATTCAACCCCACCGGAAGTCCACTGCCGGAAACTACTTCAGCCCGTCAGCGAACGCACCAGGTTTGCCGGAAATGTTCGTGAACTCCATCGTCGTCGTCGCCGCTTTGTACTGAACCATCATAAGCCTAATCCGTCGCTGCCCGTTCTTCTCCACCGTTGTTGAATACTGTGGCAGAACCCTAGCCGTTATAGTCATCGCCACTAATTGAACCAGCAGCAGCGCCGGTGACAATCTGGTGGTTCAATTGTTGATAATGTGGATACCATTGTCGGATACTGTCAATTGAACTACCATGATCAATCTTCTCCACAATTGTCGGATACTGTGTCAGATACCAGGTTTGTCGCCGCTGCTGCTTTTGGTTCAATTGGTGGCGATGACAATGACGATGATGATGGCGGCTAGGGTTCCGCCACAGTATCCGACAACGGTAGAGAAGAACAAGCAGCGACGGATTAGGCTTATGATGGTTCAGTATGAAGCGACGACGACGATGGAGTTCACGAACATTTCCGGCAAACCTGGTGCGTTCGCTGACGAGCTGAAGTAGTTTCCTGCAGTGGACTTCCGGTGCGGGTGAATGTCGCCGGCATTTAAAAGGGGGGAAGATATTTAAAAAAAAGAAAAAATTAAGAAAATTACAAAAGTACCCTTGACTTAACTGATAAAATAGACGGTGTTAAAAAAGTACTAAAAACGCAAGTTTTTTGAAACTGGAGTAGTCATTTGCATAAAATAAAGTATAGGTACCAAAGTTGCATAGTTGGTCAAACCACAGGTACCAAAATAACATTTAACTCAAGAATAAAACTATAATAAATTAGAAACATAAAAGATAAATATGATGCTTTAAACATAAAAAAATGGGAATTGAAATTGCGTATAAACTTATAAATTAATTACCATAATTAATTTGATTCTTTAAATATAAGTAATTTAAAAATTATTTATCTTTTCCTGAAAGTGCTCACAAGCTATTTAGCTTTTGGTAGAAGTTTCTCTAATTTTAACATGCTCTAGAAAGATCTTAATTATATGTCCACAAATCTATAACTTATTGCAAGTCCCGAACTAAATCTGAATCGATTTTGAAATGTAAAACCGAGAAGGATACGTGTAATCAAACAACCACAAAAGCTAGAAGAAGTATAAACCAAAAAAATGGTTCTATTGGATATTCCAATCATTACCATACATCGAAGGAGGATACATCTATTCTAGGGTGTACGGATCAGTTTGGGGAGCCAAACTTATAACCATAACCGCTATGCTGGTTAATACATAAACATAACCGATCCGTTATGACGGTTTCGGTTCATCAATTCTGATTTTTGAATGTTATAGCAAGTCGGTTATGGGTCGACTACCCGTGACCAAACAATGCAATTGGGCCTAAAAGTTTGATACAAAGTATTACAAAAATAGAGAGACAAAATGTATTAATACCAAATAGTCATACGAACGACATGATATTATCGGACAATGAAATTCAAGTTAATTAGATAATATGGTAATCAATATTATCGGCCTAATAGATAGAGATGTGTTACGAATGCCAAACTGAAGCCGAAGAGTCAAAATTCTTTGGCACATGCACTAACTCCAAACTAATGTTTCTCACATTATAGTTAAACAAATTGTTTTTCTTTTTAGGGGGTGGGGGTGGGGGTGTTTGATTGTGGCAGGTATGGAATTATATTTAACCAAAACCGACCCCCATTTGGCAGTTTCAAAAGTTCATTAATCCGACCTGCCGGTTATGCCAGTTATCGATTACAATTGGTTGGTTATGATTCAATTAATGGCTATAACGGTTAACTTACCATTCTATTCTATTAAGCCCTATCACACCTAAGGTGAGCTTCCCTTTCATGGGTGATTTCATTACAAACACATACGATAACAACAATACAAGCACCTATTGTCTAATAGAAGTAAATGTGGTAGGTCGGTGCCACAAGAATTTTTTGAATATTTTATTGTTTTTCTATTTTTTTTGCTTTAAGAATCTTTTTTGAATATTTTTTTGTTTCCAAAATATAAATATGTTTGTTTTTTTTGGTTTTTTAAGTTATGCTTATACCCAACGAACGTAACAAATACTAATCATATTTGTGTCTGCTTTGTCGTCTAACGCTCAGGTTTTACCAACGTCCATGTTTCAAAGCTTAAGTTTTACCAATGCCTAGGCTTCACCGATAACACCCTGATTAACACTCAGGTTTTATCAACGTCCAGGTTTTACCATCTGAGTAAACGCCGCTTTATATATTTTAATTTCTTTTATATGCATGTGCTAATAGTCATTATATTTGTTAATTTCATTTTGTTTTTAGTTATGGTACCGTAAAACGTAATCGATACCGGTAGAATATAAGTCGAGTCACCGTCGCAATGCTCAAGTTTTACCAACTGAAAAAATGTTGTTTTAAATTAATTAATTTTTTATACAATAAGTTGTATGAGTGCAGCTACATTTTTTTGCTTTTTTTTAATATATTAATTGAAGAATCTGTGTTTTAGTTAGTACCGCAAGGCCCTAATTGAGCCAAGTGGCACCACATCAATGGCCCAAAATTTTGTTTTTAATATTTTTGTTGGTTAAATGTTTTTTTTTTGTTTTTTTTCTTAGATACGTAATAAAAATTACGTTTTTTGTTCTATTGAAATCGTGTTGATTTACCGCCACAACGTCCGAGGCTAACAATGCTCGGGTTTTACCGACTCATCGTGCAACGTCTAGTACCTACAATGCTTGGGTTTTGCCAAACTTTATTTTAGTTCCGACACCATAACAAATGTAAACAAAATCTATGAAATTCGCGTTGACCCACCGCCGAAAAGCTCGGATTTTTACCGGCGCCCCGGTTTTACCGACTCACCACCACAAACGCCCGAATACGAGTCGACTCGACGTTTCGATGATCAGGTTTAACCAACGCTCGGGTTTACCGACCAAATAAACATTGTTTTAAATATGGTAACAGAAAAAATTATAATATGTTATACGAGTGTCCTAGAGTCACTACCTCAGCGTCTGGGACCGACCGCAACGTCACCCCATTGGCTCGCCTTAATTTTTATTTTTATTTTTTGTTTTCGTTTTGTTTTAGTTCCAGTATGGCAGTATCATAACGAACGTAGCTAACACTGACTAAATTCGCATTGACTAGCTGCTGTCGTCCGGGACCAACCAACGCTACCCTATTGGCCTACCTCAATTTTTATTCTTATTTTTTTTAGTTCCAATACTGTAACGGACATAGCTACTATTGACTGAATTCGCGTTGATTCGCCACTGCAACACCCGGGTTTTGCTAACCGATTTTACCGCGCAACACGCGGGTAAATCACTAGTTTGTAGTAAAACCAATTAAGTACGTACTCGCATTAACATAAAGGCTTCACATTTGATGAAAATATCACGACCACAAAGTTATCGCGTAGTCCTTGCTGTTTTAGAAGTTCTTGCAAGTTGCATGCATGAAGTTATCACATGACTTCCCAACGAAAACTTCCAAGTTATCACACGAATAATGCATTGATTTTTTCCCAAAAGATTACAATTTAAATATAACCATGATCAACATAAGTGACAACAAGCTAACAATGTCTTAACAACCATAAACATAGTATTAAGTTCAACAAAAATTGCGGAAGCAACATAAACGAGTCTTGTATTCGGTTCGTGTCAGGACTTGATCTTCTTCTAGCTTGTCATGAGATTTTAGGTACCCGGTTTTTACCACCATAAAAATGTTTAGTAACTTAAACGTATAAACAAAGCATCGAAACCAAAATATAAAAACGATAAAATTATAAAATTAGTCCCCTGCGTGTTGTGATGGATAGTAAATCGAGCTGTCGCGTAGCACGACATTGATTAATTGACTCGGGTCAGTTGGCCATCTCCCTCGCGTAGCGCATCTCCCTCGCGTAGCGCGAGGGAGTTAGCATTCAAGCGTCGCTTAGCGCGAGGACCCATTTTCCACACGGGGTTTTGTTTCATGACTGCAGTTTCATGCCTTAGCTCCAAAATGTCATTTTTCAATTTTAAGGCCTCAAACCTTATCCGAACCCTACGAAACTGTTCAGGGTTCGTCCATTAACATATTTTTATCATAACCGAACACCTGGATTACTAGTTCTTGTATATTATCCATTCTTAATGCCGGTTTTCTAACCGAATTATTTGACCCGCATGGGTTTTGTACCATATGTTTGAATTATTTACCATATTTTAGTAAGCTTCAGTGTTTACAACCATGATCCATCTCCCCCCCCCCCCGGATTATATCTTATGTCTTTTCCATAGTTCTATAGCCATTTCTTGATTAAAAACTTATTTGACACGTTAAGGGTATTTCTATCATTAATGTAATCTATTAGCTTCTAAAAAGGAAAACTCTTATTTCCTCTAACCATAATCCACTTTATGGTTGGTATATGATCACGCCTCGGACTCTACGGCGCCATGGTCGTTTATATGTTGGTTCCAAAGGTTGCAACACCCCGGCTTAAGAGGAAACGCCTGAGTGTGACGTACAGATTTCTCAAAACACATGTGACACTATTAAGTAGCAACATTATCATTACTCAATTTAAAACAACACATACACAAGTTTGAAAATATGAAGACACAACGAAATAAAAAACAACTAGCAATTTACATCTTGATCAATTATTTTGATAATCTAAGTACTAGTTTCTCTTCCTTTTCTTCAACCTATAATGGTTTTACCTGTAGCATGCATAAAATTAAAGTCAATTATAATTAGTTGGTGAGAATCACACAAGTATAAATATAAACGTAATAGAAAATCATACAATTCCATGAACTAGTGTAAATCGCGCAAGTAAGGTCCTTTCCAGTTGGTAACAACCAACGTACTCAGATAATTGCATGCAAGGTGCTTTCCAGTTGGTAACAACCAACATACTCGGATCGGGGGTTATGAAACCTCACCCAGATAAGGATGAAAAGTACACAATTAATTGATACCAACTCAAAGTGTAACACGCTTATTTTATTTACATAAACTGTAAGGTTGAAACTTAAAAGTACAAAACTTAATCAAACTATTCCTAACTTGAGATACAAAATTTCCCTAAACACTACCGATTTGAGGTCCAACGATTCTCTGGTCACATAGGTTCGTAGTATATGGTAACTAGCCCTCAAGCTTCATTACCTATGACACATGCTTAAAATACACGCCAGCTTATGCTGGTGAGTTCACGAATATCAACAGTTTATTAAAAGCACATAAACACATTCATGACTTGTACCCGCCCATGCAATATTCATAATGTTTCCCTACACCACATATCTCAGCGGGATCATTGGTGTTTAGCCCCACATACAATCAGATTCAACCACACCGTACTAGTGGGTTCGCCAGTCATTCCCGCAATAGTGGCATGCATATATACATGTGTATGCATGCCTGAGAGTTATCCATGATATATCACATGCGTACATCCAGTCATGAGTTGACATGTTTATAATAGTTGCAGTTTAGACAAGCATGCTCACGTTCGGAAAGCATTCGTAAAACTCACCTTAGTCTTCATTGATGTTTATTATAGTCAACCCGAACTTTATTCCGTGATAGAACCAAAACAATCTTAAACACTCGTCGCATAAGGAGTGGGGTGTACTAGCTAGTCATTAACATGGTTGGCATTGAGTAATCCCACCGAGTTTATGCATGGGTGATCGGTCCATGTCTAGACCAGGTCAAGTCATTCAACACCTACCCTGGCTATAACCCTAAATTCTACTCTTAATATTATATTAAGCTTATAATTAACTTATATTAACTTATTATATTTGTTATTGTTTGAATTGAATTTAGTACATATATAATAGAATTTTCATGATATATCAATGATTTGACAAGCCTTATATACTTATGCTATTAGTTATTAAAACTTATATTTATAATTAAAATTTATAGTATTAAATTAAAAATAAAATCTACTACGTACCTGATTGAGAGAGAGAAAAGGTTGAAATCTGAATTGTTGAATAACAAGATGCTTATTTATATAAAGGTACTGAGAGTCGTTTTGTGTTATAATAACAAGTTTTTTACTATGAACGCATACGCACCGTGCACAGATTAGTTTAGGTTTCTATTAACAGCATTATTAGTATTATTATTATTATATTAATATAATTAATTTGGTTCAGATCTTATTTCCTCTTATAACTGTTAAAGCAATGGGTTTTATAAAATTATAAATATATAAGCTCATTTTTCTATACGTTTCGACACGAGTTTCAATAAAAACATATCTGGGTCATAATTAAATATAATATACTTTATTATATATACTTAAACGATTTTAATTGTCTTTGATGCTCGAATATATGCCTCATATCTCTAATGCCTATTATATTCTTTTCTTACTCATCTAACAATATTTAAAATACAAGTTTTATATAATCTAGTTTTGTTCACAAAATGGGGTGTTACAACTCTCCCTATCTTATAAAAATTTCGTCCACGAAATTTAGGTGAAGAGATATGAGTATTTCTGTTTCATCTCATCTTCCTTTTCCATGTTTCTTCAGGTCCTCTTCTTGCGTCCCATTTAACTCGTACTAGAGGAAACTCCCGGTTCCTTAATTTCTTTATTTGACGATCTATGGTTTGAATGGGGTGTTCTATAAAGTTCAATTTATCATTGACCTGAACCTCTTGCCACGGCATTTGAAGTGATTTGTCTGCCAGACATTTACTGGACACGTGGAATGTGTCATGAATTCCTTGTAATTCTTCTGGCAGTTTTAACTTATAGGCAACTAGGCGATTCGTTCGATTATTTCGAATGGTCCAATATACCGTGGACTCAATTTTCCTTTCTTCCCGAAACGAATGATGCCTTTCGAAGGCGAGACCTTAAGTAATACCTTATCGCCAACTTGAAATTCTAAGGGTTTTCCATCTGTCGGCGTAAGTCTGTCTTCTCAGTCTTCATTCGCTCTCTAATTTGTATGATCTTATTTGTAGTTTCTTCAATAATCTCGGGACTAATTAAGGGGTTTCTACCAATCCCTGACCAACAAACCGGTGATCGACATTTTCTTCCATATAATGCTTCAAAAGGGGCAACTTTGATACTTGAATGATAACTATTGTTATAAGAAAATTCTACACCAAAGTCGATAACACATGCCCTAAGCATGTCTTCTAGTGTTTATATGGTCCTTTCACTTTGGTCATCTGTCTGCGGGTGATAAGCAGTACTTAAATTTATCTTAGTTCCCAACTCCTTCTTGAAACTCTACCAGAATCTAGATGTAAATCTGCTATCATGATCCGAAATGATAGAGATAGGTACCCCATGACGACTTATGATTTCCTTCACATAAATTCTTGCCAGTTTTTCATCTTATAATCTTCTCGTATTGGCAAGAAATGGGCTGACTTAGTTAAACGATCTACTATGACCCAAATAATATCGTGCCCATTCTTAGTTCGTGGAAGTTTGGTTATGAAATCCATTATGATCATATCCCATTTCCAGTTAGGGATTTCAGGCTCAATTAAGTAACCCGCTGGCTTTTGATGTTCGGTTTTGACCTGTGAACATGTCATGCATTTGTCCACATATTCATTGATGGAGTGTTACATACCTGGCCACCAATATTCATCTCTAATGTTTCTATACATCTTGGTGCTACCAAGATGCATGGTGTATTTGGATTGATGCGCTTCTTCCAAAATGTTATTTCTTATTTCTTTCATAGTAGGAATCCAAATCCTATTGTGGAGTCTTAAAATTTCAATCTTTTCCCTTGCTAAGAATTTCCTATTTTCCTACCATCCTTTCTTTGTTAATTTGTTCAGGGGTCAGGGCTTGTGTTTGAGCGTCTTTAATTTGTTCCATCAAACTTATTTTTACTTCAATTCTAGAAGAGCGTATTCTTATAGGTTTAACTATATCCTTTCGGCTAAGGGCATCAGTCACCACATTAGCTTTTCCAGGATGGTTCCTTATTTCAAAGTGACAATCATTTAGTAATTCCATCCATCGTCGTTATCTCATATTTAACATCTTTTGTTCAAAGATTTATTTAAGGCTTTGGTGGTCCGTGTAAATTACACACTTAGTTCCATATAGGTAATGTCTCCATATCTTAAGAGCGAACATTACAGCTCTGAGTTCTAAATCGTGGGTAATGTAATTTTTCTCATGAGTCTTTAATTGTCGTGACGCGTAGGCCATGACCTTGCCTCTCTGCATCAACACGCACCCCAGCCCGTAGCGTGAAGCATCACAATAGACTGCAAAGTCTTCGGTGCCCTCAAGTAGTGCAAGTACTGGAGCATTGGACAATTTTGCCTTTAGAAGGTTGAAGGCTTCTTCTTGTTTATGTCCCAGACAAACGGAGTCTTCTTTTGTGTTAACGTGATTTGCAGTATAGCTATTTTTGAAAAGTTCTGAATAAATCTTCGGTAATACCCCGCTAATCCCAAGAAACATCGTATCTCCGTAGGATTCTTGGGTCTCTCCAAATTTTTAATTACTTCAATTTTGACAGGGTCTACTTGTATCCCTTTTTTGTTGACAATGTGCCCCAAGAATTGAACTTCTCTAGTCCAGAACTCGCATTTGCTGAATTTAGCATAAAGTTGCTCTTCTTTTAGCAACTTAAGAATGGCACGGAGATGTCCTTCATGTGCCTCTTTACTTTTAGAATAGATGAGTATATCATCTATGAAAACAATCATGAATTGGTCCAAATATGGCTTACAGACTTGGTTCATCAAGTCCATGAATGCGGCTGGCGCATTAGTGAGACTAAATGGCATCACCAGGAATTCATAATGACCATACCTTGTCTTAAAGGCAGTCTTAGGTACGTCCTCCTCTCGTACCTTTAATTGGTGATACCCAGATCTTAGATCAATCTTTGAGAAGTAACTTGCACCTTTTAGTTGATCAAAGAGGTCCCTCAATTTGAGGTATTGGATACCGGTTCTTTATAGTGATCTTATTCAGATCCCTATAGTCGATGCACATCCTTATTGAGCTGTCTTTCTTTTTAACGAAGAGGATGGGTGATCCCCATGGTGACGTGCTTGGACGTATAAATCCATTTTCCAATAAATCTTGGAGTTGTTATGGGGCTTTGGCAATCGAGGTCGCTCCAGGGATTAAGTCGATCCTAAACTCAATCTGATGGTCAGGTGGTAATCTGGGAAGATCTTTAGGGAAAACCTCAGGGAATTCAGATACTACTGGTACATCTTCTAACTCCTTTTCTTCCTTAGTTTCTATTACGCACACTAGATAAGCTGATTGCACTTTTCGTACACACTTTGTAGCTTTCATCATAGTGAAAAAGCTTACTAGTTTACTAGGTTTCTCCCTATATGGTTAATAATCTTCCCTTCGGGTCCGTAATCAGAATTTGTTTCTTATCACATAATATTCGTGCCTAGTGATTAGACAACAAATCCATGCCTATTACCATATCAAATTCCCCAAGTTTTAATGTCTACGGGTATGGACACATTACTAATTTGGATGGTACAGTCTTTAATCACATCCTTAATTTCTTCTTCACGTCCATATGCTAGTTCAACTATGAATGGTTTATCTAACTTAGTGGAGGCTTGATTAATTAATATCTTAAAAGGCTCATACACAAAACGTTTATTAGCACCGGTGTCAAACAAGATTTTGGCATAAAATTTGTTGATAAGAAACGTACCAGTAATAACATCGGAGTTTCAACGAGCTTCTCTGCATTTAACACAAAGGTTCGTCCTCTAGCTTTATTTGGTTCTTCAACTCTCTTCTTCTTAGGATAATTATATATTAGTGACCTGACTCCCCACATTCAAAACACTTGTCACACCCCAACCTAAGGCAGAAATGCTGGGGCGTGATCCGATTGCTCACAGCTCGAAGATACTATTATAAATATAAATGACAATATCTAATTAACTATTTTGTTCAAATAATACACACAATAATCAAATACAACCAAACAATTCAAATAAATAAATACAAAAAGTCTAAATCCATGTATGTCTTCATTATAATCCTAAGGTCTTTCTAAGTGTCCATCCTTCAACTCAGGCAACCTGCATATGCGTAGAAAATGGAGTTTTGTCAACAAACATGTTGAGTGAGTTTATCACCAATCTTTGACACCAAAAATAATGTTAATATAATAAATAAGCAAAACGTAATAAATGCGGTAATGAAATCAAACCATAAACAAATAAGTTGTCGACTAAACCATTGCCAAGCGAATCGGGCGCCGGTAAATCAATTATGAGCAAATAAATAGAGTAAGACCGTTGCCAAGCGAATTGGGCGGTGGTCAATAGAATGAGAACCCTCTCCAAGGGGATATTTCAAACGATTGCATACAAAGACAAATAAGCACATAACATGTAGATTTGATTAATCACACACAATTACACATTTGCTATTTTTGATATGTATGCATATATAGATATGTATGTATAGTATGATATACGCATATGTCCCCAAAATGTTTGTGAAAATTGAGTAAAATAGGGGAATGATAAAACTCACCTTAGATGGAAGGCAAGTGAATATAATTAAGAATAAACGAGTTAACGGATAAGCGAGTTGTCCAATACGTGGCAAACGAGATAACTAATCAGAACCTGAAACTTTGTGATTTGAAACTATAAATAAAAACGAACTTAATACCACTGGAATCAATCCATACAGATGAGTATAACTCTAGTTATGTTGAATTAAACGTTTAAGCGAGCTGGTACTGACCATAATCCTAACAGTGAATCGGAAGTCGGGTTTTGGTCAGTAGCCTTATAATTACGTTACGAGAATAAAATTCTTCTGAACCGAAAGTATAATCCGACCAGAAGTGTGAGAAAACGATAAGTCAAAGTTGTTGACTATTTTACCCTTTATCGGGTTTTAAAGCAATTGACCAGTCAATAACCTTAAATCTCAGAAATTGATTGAAGGTTATCGACTAGGGAATGTTTATGAATGAAAAAAGCAAAGGGTTTAGGGATGACCAGAGGTAGGTGACGGCTGGAAGAGATGTATTAGGGTTAGATTAAAGTTTACAGCAGGGAATTATTGTGTGTTTATATAGGAAAAGCAATAACGAACTAAATATGGGCTTTTTACTCGTTTAGGAAACCGAATCGAGTTTTAATGATCAAATGAATTATAAAATCAATATATTTCGTTCTTGGACAAGGGTTTAAGTATATGGTCATGTATTTTAGTTATATTATTTTTCTTGGGGCTTAATTCACTCGATTATGTCCTAAAAGAAACGATTTTATACCTTAAACGAGCGAGAAAACGAAATTAAGTTAAATGATCTGTGCAAGGTCTCTATAGTGCCGCGCGACGGTGAGGGTGATGCCCACCGCACAGCGCTCTGACCTTCTAGAGGGAATTTCATTTTTTACAAGTTTAGTCCCTATACTTTGTTAAATGAGCATTACTTGAACTAATTTGGTTTTGAACATTGATTGAAGTACAAGGGCCTAAAGTGAACATTAGGAAACTTATTTACTTATAAGTATTGTATTTTCAATAATAATAAAGATTTAAAAATCTTCCCGATCGGGTTTAAACGTAAACAAATATGGGTTTGAAAAATTTGAAATGTTACAACACTTACGAGGTTCCTTACATTCTTGAACTAGGTGTCCTGGTTTTCTACAGTTTCTACATACCAATTGTCGGCATACACCTGTATGTTTCTTTCCACATATTTGACACTTAGGTATGGATCCTCATTGTTTCTTAAAAGGAGGTCTTGGGTTTGTCTATCGTGTCCTTAACTGTAGTCGCATTTTCTTTTTGGGAAAAAGTCTTGGGGTTTAGATTGTTGTGTCTCAGCAACAATAGTGTCTCCAGCCTCAATTTCCTCAAAATATGTTATTTCTTTGGCTGCTTTAATGACGGTATGATATTCTTTCGTCAATCCCCACAAGAATCGTCTGATGCGATTTTCCTCAGTTATGACCAAGTATGTCACAAGTCGAGATAACTCATTAAATTTCATGACATACTCTCTGTATGTCTTGGTGCCTAATTCTAGGTGCAGAATTTCCTTCTAAATTCTGTCATTCTCACTAGGAGGACAGAAGTATTGAGTAAATAATTCAGAGAATTCTTCCCATGATAGACAACGTGCTAAGTCAATGCCCTTGGTTTCTTTCTGAATTCTCCACTGGAACGACACATCTGACTTAAACAGATGCACTGCAAAATGAACTTTATTATTTTCTAGACAGTCATTGATGTCTAGAATCCATTCCACTTCACTTAACCACTCGTGTGCTTCCACGGCACCTTTCTTTCCATCGAAAGGTGGGGGATTACAAGACATAAACGTCTTGTAGTTGCATTCTTTAGATACTTTTATGTCTTTAGGTTTGGGCGGAATAGAGTTTTCCCTCTTTGATTTTTCCTTTCTTGGAGTTTGTGATACACTATGTGACGTAGAGATTCCTTCAGGTGGTACATGAATCTTAGTTCTCTGTCGTTCATTTCCTTGTGCAGCAACGAGTATTTGTGCCACGAGGATTGCAATTCGGTCAATTGCGTTATCATCTAAGGGAGCAGACTTAGCACGTCGAGTCGAGTTATCCGGTGTATTGAATTATTGTGGGCAGTTAGATTGTTCAGCCGACATTGTCTAGAGTAAAGGAAAACACTACTTCAACTTTATTTATTTAGAATGAGCAATTACATCATTATTTTACACATAATACAACACTTTTACACATTTATACATGTATTCATGAAAGACACGATCTGATAAGGACTACGGTTTTTCTCTTATTTTAGCCTCATATGGAGAAATTATTATTACAGGGAATAGGTACAGAATGAAAGCTAAAAGATGGTTCTATTCATCATCGTCAATAATTTGTTCCTCATAGTTTTCAGGGGGTATACCTATCGATAAAATCAGGTCTCTTACCAGCTCCTACATCCTTCTATGTCAAAAACTTACAGTCTAATCCAAAAGGTTAAAGCCTAGGCATTCTTACCAAATACCTAATTCGCTAAAACCTGTGGCTCTGATACCAACTGTGACACCTCCCCCATATAAGGATGCAAAGTACATAATTGATACCAACTTAAAGTGCAACACGCTTATTTTATTTACATAAACTTAAGGTTGAAACTTGAAAGTACAAAACTTAATCAAACTATTCCTAACTTGAGATACAAAATTTCCCCAAACACTACTGATTTGGGGTCCAACGATTCTTCTGGCCACATAGGTTCGTAGTCTATGGTAACTAGCCATCAAGCTTCATTACCTGTGACACATGCTTAAAATACACGTCAGCTTATGTTGGTGAGTTCATGAATATCAATAGTTTATTAAAATAACATTAACACATTCATAACTTTTACCCGCCATGCAATATTTATAATGTTTCCCTACACCACAGATCTCTACGGGATCATTAGTGTTTAGCCCCACATACAATCAGATTCAACCACACCGTACTAGTGGGTTCACCAGCCATTCCCGCCATAGTGGCACGCATATATACATGTGTATGCATTCCTGGGAGTTATCCATGATATATCACATGCATATATCCAGTCATGAGTTGACGTGTTTATAATAGTTGCAGTTTAGACAAGCATGCTCACGTTCGGAAAGCATTCGTAAAACTCACCTTAGTCTTCATTGATGTTTATTATAGTCAACCCGAACTTTATTCCTAGATAGAACCAAAACAATCCTAAACACTCGTCACATAAGGAGTGGGGTGTACTAGGTAGTCATTACCATGGTTGGCTTTGAGTAATCCCACTAACTTTAAGCATGGGTGATCGGTCCATGCCTACTCCAGGTCAAGTCACTCAACACCTATGTTGGAACCTATTCTGGTTGGGGGGGGGGGGGGTTAAGATTCCTAACAACATTAGAGAGAATGGAGATCGGTTTGTATTAAAGGACAGGCAAGGATTGTAGTATATTGTGTGTGAATGAATTACATTGCTCCTATTCTCTCTTTTTATAGAGAAGAGAGTTATACATATTATCTATCGGATTTATCAACCTTATCCGGACCCTTCGGTCCATTCTGCTTTCCTTTGGTCTGATGAACTCGCAGATCTTTACCTCTTGGTTCCTGCCTCTTATCCCGGGGCATGCGTGCATTGGGCCACTCGCTGGATCAGACGTGCAACATGTGGTTTCCCTCACAAATCGTTTCCCTCCAAGCGAGCTTCTAGAACGTTTGGGCTATCGGGCCCTTCGCTGTTGGGCTTGTTGGTGTTGCTAGGCTGAAGTCTGCTCGTGAGGTCCATCTCATGGGTAGGCTCTTCAAGTCCCACAATATATTGTTTTCGTTATTTATGGCGAGAATCATAGACTCATTTGTTATTCTCACCTGGACCCTTCTTCTGCTTTGGTTTTTCAGTAATTGGGTCCTTCTTAAATTTCTGGCTTGTTTTTTTGGGGTTTGTCTAGGCCTCTTTTCCTTTGGCCCATTGTTTGAGACTCTGGCCCAGTTACTTTTTGTTTCTTTTCTTTGAATTTGACGGTTTTATGTTCCCTATGAACATCATAACTGCTCCTTAATTGTCATTTCACCTACAATAATTGTGCTCTCTCTTCTCCGATAGTTTTCCGGCGTGTCGTTCCTCCTTCTAACAGGTTTGTTATCGTCTTTCTTCTTTTCATTATGAGTCGTGACAGTCTTTCCACCATAACTTCCACTATATCTTCTGCCAAAATGGCTTCTTTGTGCTCGACCTAACGCATTCCTCTTTCTTTATCCCCTACCCTTCCTGGACCGGACGAGATGGCCAACAGCCGTTCTGGTTTTATAGCCTTGTACGCGAAGAACCTCGAGTTCTCGAACATTCGCTATCCCCTTACTGAGTTTTAGTTGTCTTTGTTGAAACACCATCGGTTGTGTTTCTCCCAAGTTCATCCCTTAGGGTTTCTTCTTGTAACTCATTTTGAGGTTGCCTATCGAGCTTTGGGTGGTTCTGCTACAGTTTCATTGTTTTGCCGATTATACCACTTGAAGGCGGACGACGACTGGTTTACGTTTGAGCGACGTTCTGGTGATAAGTACCCTTCTTGTGTCTCTAAGATTCCTTCTGGGTTTTATCCTCAAGAATGGAAGGATAGCTTCTTTTTTGTTTCTGCTTCTTTTGCCCCTGGCGTTACTCGCCGCCGTCACATTGCTTCTAAAATTGACGATCCTACCCCCGGTCCTCCCACTAGTCTGGGTTGGCTTTATGATATGTTGGTTCAAAATAAACGGAAGCCATGACCTATCCCGAGCCTTTGTTGTATTTGGCAGGGCTTAGTCAAATATGGCCTGATCCGTTGACACGTTCGTCTATGCTTGATGGGGATCAAGGTGGGTGACCCTTTGATTGCATTTATGTTGTTTTCTCCCCCTTTTACTCTTTTTCTAATTGTTTTTTTTTTGTTTCAAAAATGAACTTGATGGAGATCTTGCAGAAACGCCCCATGAAAAGTGTTGAATTTGTGACACTCCCTGTTTTCGTTGCTGCCACATTGCAAGCTGCTCCTACTATTGATGCTTCTTCTAATTCTGATGCTCCCGGTTTTTCTTCTATTGTAGTTCAAGATACCCCGAAGCGTTAAGAACATTGCTTCTGATTTGTTTGACTCCTCTTTGAAGGGCTGTCTGCGCAATTCCAAGCGCATGCATTTGGGATCTTCTGTTGGTCAGGGTTCCTCATCCGCTCCAGAGATTGTTGATGTGGATTATGACTTTTCTTTCCTAGTTTCTAATGTTTCCCCTGATTCTGTTGAGCCTATTGTTACTGCTGTTGATCCGAGGGGTAAGGACCTCGTTTCTCCCAAGGCCGATCCGAAGGGCAAGAGTCATGTTGTTCCTAATACTTTCTCGAATCCCACATCGGGTGGTCCGCCCCCCTGCTGATCTCTTCGTTCCCAAATGGTCTCTAACAGTTCACTCTTCTGTGAATACCCCTCAGCTTGCTCACGAGTTCTTGACCCAAGTTGTTCCCCCTGTCGATTTTTCTCATGTTCAATCCATGCTGCCGGACAGCCTTGTTGGGGAATTTGGAACGTATCTGTATCGGACCCTGGTACTGGGTGCTTGCCTCCATCAAGCGTTTGTGGACACCAATAAACCTTTACCATGATAGCCGGGAGGAGATTGCCGATTTGAAGAAATCAGTTGAAGGATATACTAAGCGAATCATGGAGATGCGTAGGAGGGTTACACTGGCTGAGGAGAAGAGTCTTAAGGTGCCTGAGCTAGAGGCTGCATTGGAGTCCTCAAAGAAGCAAATTTCTGATTTGACAGCTGACTTTAAACTTGCTTAGGAAAAGGTTGTTGACCTCAACTTGTTCGTCCATCTCTTCTTGAGGCTTAATCCAAGATTGCTGAGGTTAGTTTCTCTTCTTTATTCCTTTTTTTTAACTCTCTGCTCCCTGCAGCTTGAAGGAACTCCATCCATTGTGAAGATTCACGAGATGGAGACCTCCCTAAACCGCGAGCGAGTTGAGTATAAATCTGTTGTGGATCAGTTGGAGGCTGCCAAAGGTCAAGAGGAACAGAAGGTCATTAGTTTGTCTAGGGAAGTTGATTGGTTGAGGGGGGAATGCTCCCGTTTGCAGGGAGTCGCTATGAATCTTGAAGGTGACCGGAGGTGGATTATTTCCAAAGGCTTCCATCATGTATATGACAGGGCTTTAGGTTGCAAGGAAACTTTGGAGGTTCGGGATGCTTTGAGCCGGACAGTTTTTGCTTCCGGGTTCCAGCATGGTCTTTGTGTAGGTTATGAGCATTATTCTCAAGGGACCTCTCTGCGGGACATTCCTTCGTTTTCTTCTTCTGTACAGGCGGAGGCCCAAGAGGCTTTCTTGGCCGTCACTGCTCATATTCCCCCTATCCTTGCACAAGTTTCATCCAATCCCGAGATCTCTATAGAAGACATTCAAGCCCTTGCCTCCGTTGTGGATCCTCCTTCTCCCCTCCCTTAGTTTTTTTTGCTTGTGGTGCCTTATCCAGACAATTATGTTGCTTGTTCTTTTGTTTGTATTTGTTATGATGTAGTTGTGGTTTGGACAATGATGGTGCTTGCCCCTGTGTGGGCTTGTTTGAACATGGTTTCTTTAGGTATCCTTTTATAAACAATTGTGTTTGCTATTTACCATAGTTTTCATAGCTTATAAGTAATTGTTGGTTAACCATATAGCTTATTGGCGAGTCTTTCCCTCTTTGTTTCTTAGGACGCTTTAAAAGGGATATTTTTGTGAGTTGTTTCGAGACGGACTCGTGTGCTATACTTATTGTGTTTTGGTGAGACGGAATCACTTTTGTTTTTATATGCCTTGCTTTCACAAAAAGTTTCATCATTAGGATAGCGTTTACATTAGCATTGTACAAAAAGCAACATTTATACTTTCTTGGCTTTCCTCACTGGTAGGTTCCTTGTTTCGCCTGATCCTCGGCTCTCTTGTTGACGCCTCTACGCATGGTATTTTCTGAGCTGCATAGAGTTCCATGTCCTTGGAATCTCTTTCCCCGCTAGGTCGGCCAGTTTATAGGCCCTCTTTTCCCTGGCCCATATGATTTGATAGGGGCATTCCCGTTTTGGCCCCAACTTTCCTTGATCTTCCTTTCTGCTTGCTTCGTTCTCTAGCTGTACTAGATCTCCTTTGTTAAACTTGACCTCTCTTACCCTGGTGTTGTACTCTACCTCCCTTCTGGGCTGCCTCCTCCCTTCTTTCTTCAGCCAGGTTCAGGTTCAACGTAGGTCTTCCTCATTCCCGTCTTCCCCTCGAAGGGTTCCACGTCTTGGTGAACCAATTTCTGCTGGTATCGTTGCCTCCGTCCTGTATGTCAAACTGAATGGTGTCTCCCAATTGCTGGTTTTTTGGCATGGTTCTGTGTGCCCACAAGACGTGAGGTAGCTCCTCCACCATGACCCCCGCTGCCTTCCTAACCTTCCGTTAATTCCTTCACCACACTTCTATTTGCCCGTTCTACTTGACCATTAGCTTTGGGGTGGGCTACCGATGTGAACACTTGCTTTATCTTTAACTGGTTGCACCACTCTCGGAAAGGATTGTTGGCGAATTGCTTCCCGTTGTCCCTAACAATGGCATATGGCAACCCAAATCTACAAATGATGCTCTCCCATACGAACCTCCCTCAATCTGTTCTCCCGTGATGGTACGTAGTGGTTTAGCTTCCACCCATTTTGTGAGGTAATTTATTGTCACCACTAGAAATCTTGCTTTCCTGCTCCCTCCGGAAAGGGTCCCACTATGTCTATCCCCCATTTTTGGAAAGGCATGAGAAGCTTACTGTATTAGGTTTGATTTCAGTTTCCTTCCTACCGGTGCATGTATCTGGCAATGGTCGCACCTTTTTATTTCTTTGAGAGCACTTAAAAACATGGCCGGCTAGTAATACCCAGCCTCATGGCTCGGGCTACTACCATTTTCGCCCCCATATGCATTCCACAGATCCCTTCATGTATCTCCCTTATCATATACTCTGCTCCCCCCAAGTCAATACATTTGAGGGAGGGCCTTAGGTAGGCTTCCTGTACAGGTCTCCCTCTATTATTTCATACTGCAGTGCCTTGACCCTTAACTTCCTTTCCTCTTTCCCTTATCCTTCGGAACCCTTCCTTTCCGTAGATACCTGATGAGTGGGGTCATCCAGTTGCTTTCTTGTGTCCCTACGTGGGTGACCATTACCTCCATTATGACGGTTTCTTGAGGGTTTCTACTTTTACCTCCTTAGCTAGGTGATAAAAAGCAACCGCAACTAATTTACTCAAGGCGTCAGCTTTCTTATTGGAGCTTCTGGGGATATGTATTACCCCTGCGTGTTCGAATTTCTTTAGCAATTCCTGTGTTACTTTAAGATATTCCTTCATCTTTGGTTCCCTAGCGTCATAGCTTCCCCCCACTTGAGTGGCCATAAAAGGGAGTCAACATGAGCTTGAATTCTCTTTGCCTTTACTCCTTTGGCTATTCTAAGGCCAGCCATGAGTGCCTCGTATTCTGCTTCATTGTTTGTACTGGGAACCCCAATCGTATTGCATAAGTTAGCTCGATTGTAACATCCCGAAATTTCCAAAATGATATTAATTATATTACTTAATAATAGAGGGAAAGTTTACTCGGGTTATCGGAAAATAAATAAATAGAGTAGGAGTTGGTATGGGTCGGGCTAGTGTTGGGTAATGGATATGGGTTATGGACTTGGGTTATGAAAGAAGGAAGGAGAGTCCATGGGCTTAAGCCCATGATCCCTAAATATAAATACCATTAACCACCATTTAATCCTCATTCACACATATTCCATACACACACGAACCGAACCAAGATCCGAAGGCGAAAACCCGAGCTTGTTGGTGCTGGAACGTTGTGACGGACCAAAACAACATCAAGGCTTAACCGGTGTTCGTAGTTCGACTCGTTCAAGGTACGTTTATAGTTAGAAATCGTTCGCGTAGGTTCGGGTTGATTTGAGAAATGATAGATCTGAGTTTGTATGGTAAAAACGAATCCAACAAAACTAATCTTACTGAAAATGGTTATGATTTGATGGGTTAATCGATTGATAAAAAGAACCGCTAACCTATATGCCTAAATCGCACCCTTTAAACATCGATGTTAGGTCGATTTGATGGTTGGGGTTTGTAGGCGCTGGTCAGACGATCCCGTGGGTACCTAAATCGAGTTATTTGGTTAAGAAACGAAGGTGATTAAGGGATTTAAGAACAAACAGTAGCTGCAGACGACAACTTCGCCTGCAAGCTAAGTTCGCCTGATGAACTTCGCCTGCAAGCTAAGTTCGCCTGATGACAACTTCGCCTAAAGCCAAGTTCGCCTGATGACAACTTCGCCTAAAGCCAAGTTCGCCTGATGACAACTTCGCCTGCAAGCTAAGTTCGCCTGATGACAACTTCGCCTAAAGCCAAGTTCGCCTGATGACAACTTCGCCTAAAGCTAAGTTCGCCTAAGGTTTAACTTCGCCTAAAGTTAAGTTCGCCTAAGGTTTAACTTCGCCTAAAGTCAAGTTCGATTAGAGAATAGATTAAAACGATAAGTAAAAGTAAGCTAATACTAGGCCACAGATT